>NC_081415.1:216836827-216871827 GCF_030272615.1 Cryptomeria japonica
AAATATCAAAGTATTCCACGCATTTAATTTATCCATAAATCATTTATACATAAAATTGAAGCAACTGAATTTAACATACATTCTACTGACATAATATTACAATATCCATAAATACATGGCTTCCAAAAATACCACGGAATCCAAAGTTGCAATATCAAGGTTACATAAAAGTTAATACAATGACCACAAGGTCTCAACTGAACAATGATCACGAACATGATCTAGTACATGAACCACGAACCAAGAAACACCAATGAACCCTTTCCTTGCCTGAAGATACAATCCAGAACATCCAATGGGAAGTGGCACTACCACTCGACCATGTGATCCCGAAATGGAACCACCCCACCATGCTAGGAGATAGTAGAAAACCCTCAAGCAAGCAAAGTAAGACAAGTACACAAGAACTAAATGACTCCACAAACATCCATGTGACTCAACTCACAACACTAGTGACTCTAAGGAGAGAGTGTCATTGCATAGCTTGATGGTTACCATGGTAGGCCTCCTAGGTCTCGGCTCTCTATTATAGTAACCTCTCCTGACTTCTGGCTCCAACTAAGTCTCATGTGGACCCTACCAATCCTTTCATGAAGACAAGGTGGTAATTTTTCCATTCCGGGCCTTCTCGTAACATTATGAGCCCTGTACTAGCACTTCACCTATGCACAAGGTACATTATTTTAATTAATATTTATTCCACCCACCCCAAATATATTATTAGGCTATCACTTTTTAACTGACTTTCGACGGGTTATCCTGTCATCCACTTTGGGCACGGCCCCTGCTCAAAAGCCACTCTCTCTCTCATAAGACACTAACAAGAAAGGTCTCTCTACAAGAACTCTATGGTGAAACAGACAACCATAACTAATCCTAACAAACCACAGGTGAAGGATACACAATCACTAACCCAAGATTGACCATTTGGAAAAAACACACAATGGCTCACATCAACGGGGTTATACAACAACACCTGACCAAGGAGATATAACAACATATGACATAATGACAACTCAACCAGAATTGCAATGAAATTAAGGTTGACTGCAAACACCATTTATACAAGATCCTAATACAGGCAATCTTTTCTTACAACAGTCAAATGCATAAATAACTTGCAATTAAAGATTTTCTAGAAGATAAGAAAACACAACTATTTTAATACAAATAAATCAATGGTGGCATTTGTCCAATAAGATTTAAATCAATCACACAAACATTCATCTCCTAATGTTTTCAAACATAAATATAAAATCTCTAAATCTACAAGCTTTTCTGAAAACACCCAAACTATAATTTAATTATATTCATAAAATATAATTATAGCTATAAATTAAAATTATATTCAATACCTTTAAATAATTCACTTAAAATTATATTACAGAATATATATCTATCAACTCGGAATTTAATTTCCATAGTATTAAAATAATAATACCAAATAACATAATATCCAAAATAATATTAACTTATATATAATTATATATATATATATATATATACATATATATATATATATACATATATATACATATATATATATATATACATATTTCATATATTAATAAGTTAATTTAAAAACAAACTAAATACTCTGCACGGACATCGAAAACTCTTTAATTCGGTTTGCACAACGAAATTTTAGGGAAAAAGGCGAATTTAACAGTCCTTGTACCGTGCACGGTAGCACGTGCTACCCACGGTAGCCCATGCTATTGCTGGTAGCATATACTACCGCCGATAGCATGTGCTACCACCGGTAGCACTCCTACTGCATGATAGCAGGTGCTACCGCTCGGTAGCACTACTACCGTAGGTAGCTTATGCTACCTAGGGTTTTTTTTTAATTTATTTTTTTTAATATTTTTTAAAAATTTTTTTTTTTAAAAAAAGGCAGAAACCTAATTCACATTAAATTTTATTTTTAATAAAATTTATTGCAACCTAAATTTTATTATCCAATACAATTTATTTCAAGGAAATTTAATTACTACAACTTTTCTAAAATGAATAATATAGTAAATTAACTTTTCCCAAAACCTAATTAATCCAATAAATTTAATTGATAATTAAATTTATTTCTAATGTAAATCAACAATTTCATAGGAATACAATTTATCAAAAGGACTGCCATAGCCAATATCAGAACAAATCAAACAGGAGGGAATGATCTCTCTGGTAAATACCATTTCCCCCAAATCTTGCAATTTCCATGCACAACAAAATTCTTGGAAAAAATTTCTATAATAATTTTTCCCAATTTTCTCAAAATTTAATCCACAAACACCTGGAAATAACTTCTTTCCATTAAACTAGAAATTAACTTCAGGTATGGACTTTAGCTAAGAACAGAATTAATCAGACAGGATATGACAATCATCTTAACACACACATCATTCAGAAGATAGAAATATTTTCTTAAAAACAAACAATCAAAAGAAGCCACCCAACCTGGTATAGCTTTCTTGGAAGAAATTTGTAGAAGAGAACCAATCCTTCAACAAGCTTCCAAATGAATCACTTCACCTAAATCCTTGACCTGTTTCCTGTTATTCTTAAAATAAAGACCTATTCCCCTTTTAAACTAAAATTCTAGGTTGTATTTATTTTTCCCAAAAACCTAAATTTAGTAATAAAAGCAATTTTATTTTCTTTTCTAATTTTCTAACAAAGGATAAGTTAACATGCAATAATTAAAAATCATTTTTCTTTCTTTTCTTTTCTCATGCAAATTAATTAATTTTCTAAATAAAAAAATTAAAGCAATACTTCAATTCTAATTAATTCTTTTATTCTTTTATTTATTCTTTTATTTATTTAAAATTCTAAGAAACAATAAATGAAATTAATCTAATTTATTTTTCACTAAAAGGTAAATAAAATATATTTCTAATATCATGCAGCTTGCAACTTAATTTAATATAATTTCTTTTTAATTAATTAAATTTATAATCTCAATACATAAAATACATAATTCAACTATGAGATAACTCCATAAATTTAACTAATTAATTAAATCCACTAAAACACAACAAACTGAACAAACCTCAAGCAAATACTCATAAAAAGATCAAACGACAAAATATGAAGGCCGAACAAACTGACAAGATGACCAACTGACGACACTCACACGAGTGTAATTAAGTAAAACAGGGTCAACTACTATCTCCTCCACTTCCATCAGAAAATATAAGGCACACTCATACCTGTGAAGCCAAGTGGAGATGATACCCCGTACCTACCTGGTACTTGTACCTGCAATATCCTGCATCATCGAACCACATATGCATATATATACAATATAGAAAATACAACATACACACCGATGAAGGAGAATCATGACGTTCCTTGTTTCACCAAAATGAGTGAAGTAAAATCGTCCCCTTGCATCCAATACACTCACAGACACAGCATTGCATAGATAAAATAAAGTGTCAGTACATAGCAATAATCCATAAAATGCCATAAATCACAAGTACTGAAATACTGCAAATAAATTATGCATCTCATATCTAGATAAAGCATAATATAATGTCATAAAAGTTTGAAGAACATATCATGGTAATGTATCCACTGAAAACAAACAATAATAAAATACGAGTCTAATGAGTTCAAATGAGTAGGGGTACTACACCACACAAGCCATATATATATATAGATCAAATATTTATCCAAGTTTCAAAACAAGTTAAGTTCTAATTTATCAAGTATTAATTCAATTCATGGGTTGAACCACATGTACTTTGGATTACTAAATAGTTCATACCAGATCAAGTGGTTCAGAACGCTTTTCAATAACACTTAATATTTTGCCATGATCTTCACTATCTAGTCTCCACTTTTGAGACCATCCGCAACATGGAACTGTTTGAAGAATTAGGCCAACAACAATGACCAAGAGGCTATATTGATATACCTTGTTGTCAATTTGGTATTTAGTGAAATAAATCCCATGTTGAACAATTTTAGCTTGTTTGAAATATGTCCCTTGCACTACAACTAAGCCTGCATGTACATGTATATAAGAAACGAGAAATTAAAAATTTGCACATAAGCGATCTGTGTACATATAAAAATGAAAACATGTGCATGTTTAAAATAAATTTATTTAAAATAATCTAAATGTAGATTGAATCAGTTCAAACCTGTGGGAAATGACATTCCATCGCTCATTTCAAATTTTGTTAACTTCTTTCTCTCTTCTATGCAACACAATAAATAATAACTAGCACCTTCTATATTTCCATCTTCTACTATGACTGCAAAAATATCTCCTACAATTCAAAACAAGTTAAATAAATTTTAAACATCATGTACTCTATTTAAAACTTATATATATATATATATATATATATATATATATATATATATATATATATATATATATATATATATATATATATATATATATATATATATATATATATATATATATATATATATATATATATATATATATATAATTTAAATATATATGTACATCATATACCTTTTTTAATCAATCCTGAAATATGATCATAATCACCAGAAATCAAAGGAATGTCTTCAAAGATTTTGTCCTCATTTGAATCCTCGTATGTGTTAGAAACATTTAGTGGCACCAATTTCCATTCACTAACATATCCAAGCTCTTGGTTCTTGCAATCAACATAGTTTTCCAAAATGCAATCAGAACAAAAACATGAATACTCCCTAGTGTATAATGTCCATGGGCGATTATTTGTACTCATGACACAATGCAAAGATCTTGTCCTCTCCACGCTCTTGCATCCATGCATTGATCTTCTATTCACATTTGTAAAATGTACATGTGTACACGAACATACATGTAGATCAAGTTGTTAAATTGAAACATTTGAACTAGGAACATTTTAAAAAATTTAAATAAAACACTAAAAGAGAACACATACCGATTATCTCCCAAAACACTCTATATGGAATGGGTCTGTATGTTCTTGATGATGATTCACCAGGATAATTAGGTCGCTCAAAGTGTTTCTTACACCATACAACATCATGTGCATCGTCTATACGATCTCCTGTATAATTTATTTGATGCTTTCTTAGAGCACATTTGATACAAGCTCCTGCACCATCATGTTCACCCTTTCCATGACCACTCTCAAAAAAACTCCAAACATGTGGTATTTTGTCATTTCTATGATATCTACATAGTGCATAAAATGACCTCGAAGATTTGAATTGTGCCACACATCCATCAGACCAAACAAAATGTTTAACTATTGTTATGCCTCTCTCTTTCAAATATTCAAAAAACTTCTTAAAGCAATTTTGTAGAAAAAGTGTGTCATGCTCCTTATCATCACTAATATAAAAGTGGTACTCTTTCTTAATGACACAATTTTCAAATGTACTATCAACACCATTCAAATCCATCTGTGCATGTCGATAACACAAATGCACCAAAATAGTGATTTGTTTTGAAAAGTAATACTCTGATTGAATCTCTTTTTTATGTGCAAAAGAGTAATTTTCTTTGAAGTCCACTATGGATAGAATAGTTCCAAGTGGGAAAGTGTCTCTTAATATTTTAAATTGTTCTTCTTTCCACTTGGAAAAAAAACCATGGCATATGTATGGTTTTATCAACTTACGAAAATTTTCCATAAATGTTCCAATAGGTATTTCCACTTCTACATAATCTAACCTTGTAGATTCTTTTCCAAATTTTGTTGCAAATTTTTGTACTTGTAACTCTTGCAATTTACCATCTTCCTCATGTCAGTATATTCATCTCTCAAAGGCAATTTAGCCAAGTCCCCGCATGTTCCACAAATTCCTTTTATGAAATTTATTTGACCGTTTGTATTATCATCTAATTTATCACATAAGATGGATGCTATGAATTGACTTGTTCGTTTAGGAGGATCTTTTTCATAACCATCACTATCTTCTCTAATATTTTGAAACACCTGATAGTATAGATCAAATTCGATGTGATAACGACAACAAGTCTTGAAAACTTTGTTTACCTTCACATAATATGGCCTTAACCGTTCAAACATGGTTTGTCCAATCTTTATATGAGGGTTTGTTTTAGTAAACAACACATATGTAATTCATGTTTTGTTGTGTCTATCCAATGTTTTACATGGAGATCATCATGATCAGGGCCAATCCTTTGCTTGATAACATCTCTACTATTTGATGAAGGATGAGTATTATCATTCCAAAAACTTGTCATGAAGTTCCTAACAACATCTTCAATTCTATCAGAATGAGGAGCTCTACACATAATTGCCCAATTCCCTTTTAAGGTAGTATCATCCAAACTCTTTCTCCTTTTAACATATTTTGATATTGTCCTTCTACCAAAACCAAACTTAGATGACAGTGAAGAGATTTGTCTTTTTTGAGGCAATCTTTCATTTACTAAAGATGTCAACATCACTCTTCTTGAAATGGTCTTATCTACTGTTCAAGATTTTTTACCAATGTTCACCAAACCTTTCTTAACATTATCAACAATAGATTTTTGTAGCTGAGAAGTTTTCCTCTTTTGACTTGTTGTATCTATACCCAACAATTTCAGTGGATCTATTTAGTTTTTGTGAATAAGTACAATTGATAACAATTGAGCTTTCTCTAGTGTAGCATCAAGATTGTAGAAATGAGACATTATTTCTTTGCACTTTTATTCATTGACCTCCTTTTAGTATGTCTAGGTTCTTCACTGAGACATTTCAACTCATCCACATCCATTTCAAGTAAATGATCTAAATTTGTATAAGAAATATTTCTCTTCACCTGTTTAGCTAGATCCACAATATGCTCATCCATACCAGTGGTAGGAGGTAAGGAGCCTGACCCCTCTCCTTCAACCTCCATTGGTTCAACTTAGGCAAGCTCCTCCCTATGTTCATCAACTATATTGTGTTCTTCAACATGTTCATTTGCCTCAACTCCCTCTTCAGAATTCCCTTCTTCTCGAGCCCATTCTGCACATAATTTAAGATGACAGAGAATATTTTTAATGCAATGAAATTCCAAGTTTAATTTGAAACCAAATTTTCAAGACATTTAGTAAGACATTTAAAAATTATGTCATAACAGGTGGACTATAATGTCATGTATTTAAGACCTATTATTGCATAATAGACCTCCTAATATCACATGTAATACATGTTCTAATATGATCTGCATAATATAGGTCTTAAGGGGACTCTTGAGTATAATGTGCAATATTTTTGCATACGACAAGTCATATAAATATAACCTATTATGACATAATAGGTTCTAAATTTATGTCACATTTAAGACCTATAATCACATAATAAGTCCTAATATCATATAATAGGCCTTATTATTACTTAATATGACCACGTATGCAAAAAAAATGTACATTAATATACTTGACTCCCCTTAAGACAGATATATTATGTGATATTAAAGGACCTATCACATGAAATTAAGTACATGCCTTAAATATGATATAAGTTAGAACCTAAATTATGATATAATAGGTCTTATTAATTTTATGACTTAATACAAGACCACATATGCAAAAATGTTTCACATTATACTCGATTCCCCTTAAGACCTAAATATTATGCAAATATTAAGACCTATTATGTATGTGATATTAGGACCTAAATTATGAAATAATAGGTCATTAATTTATCACATGTACATAATAGGCCCTAATATATCATAAATATAGACCTCTTAAGGCACAGACTCAAGTATATAATATGCAATGTTTAAATTACATACGTGATCATGTTATTAAGTCACAATAAGACCTATTAAGTCATAATAGGTTCTATTATGTCATATTTAAGATAGTTATTAACGCAAATAATAGGTCTTAATATCACATAATAGGTCCTAGTATCACATAATATAGGGTTTAAGGGGACTCAAGTATAATGTGAAATATTTTTGCATACACTTGAAAACAAAGAAGACACAATGTTTGTTTGTTTGAAAGTGTTTGATTTATTTTGATCATGCAAGCACAAATCCTAGGACTGGACGAGACAGTAGTTGTTGAATCTCACTTGGGGGGTTACCCCGAGCTACACAATTTAGAGTGGATACTTAGGTGATTGACCCCACTGGCTCCCCTCCATGGCACTCACTTCTTTAGGGCAGCCAAGCACTAGTCCCCACACAAACTTCTCATGGCGAACTTTGTATCTCTACTAAGAACCGTAAGAATGTGAGCCGCTTCAGAGGTCTGACCTCTTGCACCAACAACTAGAAGGTTTTTGGCTTCTAAGACAAAAGGTGTCTAGTAAGGGCATCCATTTGGGTGGCTATAATCAACAACGTGTTACACTCCATTAAATGGAAGGTCTCCCAGCCTATAGAGGTTGCGCTCTATAGGGTTTATGGGGAGTCATAATGTCGTTATAGCAGCATGTAACACTCGTTGCTTGCAAATTTCATCACAAACACATTTATTTATAGTGGCTTGGAAGAGCTTGGCTTTAGCTTGTAACCACTTTGGGTCATTCCCTATCACTGAGCCTTAAGGGCTACTCGAGAGGAGTCCCCTTTCTAAGGATAAAACAAAAAGAGCCTATTGCTGAAAACACAAAAGATAAGTTTGTTATTTTTAGAGCACCAATTGAAGTGTTTGCATAAAGACACATGGTTTAAAAATATAAATTAAATTATATATTTATAGACTATCTAAATTAGATTATAAATAATAAATGGGAAAGAGAGGGGTCCTAAAGATCTAAATTTTAAATTAAAACCATGATCTATTATAAATGGACTTAATTATATAGGATAAAAAGTCAATTACACAACAAGCAAGTTAATGGAATTTGAAATTTGCAAATACACATGTATTATTTCAAATTAATTATGCTTTCCAATTAAAACGAGATTATTTTTAATCCTACTATATTATTTTTAATCTTACTATTTCCAATTAATTTAATAAAAATAACATCATTTAGAATTAATTAAGATAGAATCATTATATAAATTAAATTAATTTAATTAATATTATTTAAATTAATTTTCATTAAAAATATTATATAAAAAATATTTAACTAATTAATACTAACAAATAAACACAATTTTTGGTACGTAATACATATAAAATTAAATAGAAATAAAAATAAAAATACATACTTGCATCATGATATCTTTGCCTTCTTTGTTCTCAATATCTTTGTTCCGTTTTGGGAGAATAATTCCTTGAAGTCTTATTTTGCCTTCTCTTCTTGTTCCCCATGCTTTTAAAAAAACCTTCAAATATCTTCAAATTATTTCCCTCAAAATAATTTTCAAATGTCTTCTTTCATCCAAAAATGCGAATTTATTTAATCATTTGTGTGTTAAAAAATGAAAAAAATTATGTATATTTATATGACTACTAAATTTTTATTTTTTTTTTAAAAATTGAGTCAGCGAGGGTTCGAACGAACACCAACAATTAGAAAAGGGTGGGTTCATTTGAACTCGACCGTTACATAAATGCACACATCATAATTTAGCATGGGGGTTCGAGTGAAGGGGGGTCCGCTCGAACCCCTTATGGTTCGAGCGAACCCCCCTTCGCTCAAACTAGTGTTCATTCAAACCCTCTTGTTAGAGGTCTCTCCCAAAAAATTTTAGAGTTCTGAGGAATTTTTGCCTTCGGACCTCTAGTTCAAGGCACAAATGAAATAATCTTGATAACCCAAAAATGTTAGATGGTAGTACTTGGAGAAAGCTTTCCAATGAGTATAATTTTATTACATTGTGAATTTATTATGTTCTTGTTTTTTTAATTTTATGGTATATTGGGTTTTCACCGAACATGAACTTCTATATTCAATGCATTGGGAAAAATATGAAACTAATTCAAAAAAAATCTAAAAAATATCTATGCCCTAGGTATTGATGTCTTCTTTCTAACAAAAAAATAAAATTGAATTTTGATATATATAGAACAAGTTATGTGTTCAAACTTAAACCTATGTCTGAATTATGACTAGTCGGACTTCAAAACTTAATAAAATGAAAAATATTCAACCTATCAATATCAAACCAACTGCAAGCCCTGGATATTGATGTTGCAAACCAAATTTTGAAAGAATTGAGGTTTTATCATTTATAGAAAAAAAAGTTATACGTTTCGGGAGGCACATCACTCTTAAAAAATGTAGTTGTAAAAAAACTACTTTTTGAAGGAGATGGAAAAATTAAAAAAAATGCTTAAAAAAAAATTGAAAAAAATATATATAGAATCTATAGACAAAATGCTACAAATCACTAATTTACATTATCTTCAAATTTTTAATAGTTTAAAATTTATAGTTCTTGAAAGTTGAATATTATTTTTAAAATGTTCATCTTAGTGTCAAAAGTGGCAAAAAAGTGGGAACCATTACTATGAGTTCACCCAAAAACTTCAAAACACTTTACTAAGCATTTCGTTGTTTCCTAAAAAATTCTTCCATAAATCACGCCAAAATAACATCCAAAATTTTCACGCAGGTTGTGTTGTGTTACCACCTTCATGTAGACTTTCCACCAATCACCGTCAAATCAAAAATCTTTATTGGTTTGATGATTTCTTCACTGGTCCTTAAACCCTACTAAAACCCTAGCAAAACTTCATAAAAAATTCAAAACATGCCTTCTAGTTATCATCACAAGTTGTGGTTCCATTCAGATACTCAATTCCATCATACAAGCTTATGTTCCAAACTGCAAATCACCATTCATCATCGATCACCTGATTCAAGCAAAACATCTCAGCTTTATCGGTTAAAGTTCTATTTCATAGTCTTTTGTTCTTTGTCGGTAAACCCTATCTTCGATGGACCAAATCACTTAGACGAAAAACCAAAACATCATAAATCATCAATAAACATCATCAAGCATTATTTGACATCAATATACTTTAGTTTCCATCGGTTGCCATCAATGACAACACAAATAACTAACTGATCATATCATCTTAACCACAAAATCTCAGTCTTCTATCTTCTACCGGTTTGGTCATCATCATCACCTCATCTGTATCAGTTATGCCAAATTCCAACATTCTCCCCCTTTGGCATTGATGGCAACACCAATCAGATATACTACCAGAGCAACACAATCAAAGCTTAACAACAACAACTTGCTTGTCGGTAGCATAGCATCTGTTGGTTCTCCTCCTTATGTCTTCTCCCCCTTAACCAATGCTTTACTCAATCTATTTTTTTTCTTCTCTGCCAATTTGATTTTCTTTACTTCTCCCCCTTTGACAGCAATGCCAAAGGTGTAAATACATCTCTTGTCTTCAATTCTATTGTTGCCTCTTCCATCATCTCTACTAGACAAAATCAGAAAATTATATCAGAGCATAAAAATTAGAATATCATATCAGACTTGCTTCCCTTATAGAGTAGCCTGCACTTCATCAATCCTTAGTGAAAAATAGACATTAGAACAACAGGATTGGTGCATCTCCAGCATCTTATTTCTTCCGGTGTAGGGGTCTAACCCCTAATTTTCCTCTAAGAAACTCAAAGGTAGCCTTCGGCAAGGGTTTAGTTAAGATATCAACAATCTGATATGTACTCTTCATATATACCATCTTCACCTATTTCTCCTGAACTCTTTCCCTTAGAAAATGATATTTTAATTCAACGTGCTTGGTTCTAGCATGAAGTACAAGATTCTTAGAAATATTTATTGCACTTTTATTATCACAATAGATAGTCACCAGCTCAAACATATCTATCTTGAATCCTTCTAGCACATGTCTCATCCATATGGCCTATGTACAATTCATGGATCCTGCTAAATAGTCAGCTTTAGTTATAGATTGAGAAACACAAGTCTGTTTCTTGAACCCATTCTTGAGCTTTTCATTTCATATCCTCCTATTGATATTACATCACCTATTTCACCTAATGATGCAGATATTGCAATAGTTTTGCCTTCTTGTGATTCAGTACAATAGGATATTCCTTGTCTTCCGCCTTCAGTTCTTTGGGATGACTACTTGACATACATTACAAGTTTGTTTATGGAGTCCTATATTATATATTTGGGAGACATCATTGATGGTATTCATCTTCTCTTTGATGAAGATGATCCTTCTTTGATTATTGCGAGGGAACACTCTAATCTTTTTGTTCATTCTCTACATGATCATTCTTTTGAGGTTGACATGATTGTAAATAATGATGTACAATTTGGAGGGGGTCTCTTTCTCCTTAGAGGAGAAATTTGAGTCTTTATATCATGTTCTACATTTGTCTCCACTAGATCTTGGAGTGTATTTTTCAACAGTGTGGATTAGTAGAATTGATTTGAAGGGGGCAACTTTAAACATTGACATGGGGACACTTGAGAAGTTTTTGGAGACTCCATACATCATGAGTTTTTTTTGTACATCTCCCCTTCATGATTGGGGAGACTTCATGGATACACCTTTGGTTTTGTTTCTGCCTAAGGGGAGGAATGTTGTTCGACGATCTTGGAGCAGTTTCTCCATTCAGTTTTGAGCTTCTATCATTGGTGCAAATTCTAAATTGAGGGGGGGGCTACATGGTCTCTCCTCTTCTCTCTTATGGGGGGGAGTTTTTCCTCACATGGGGTTTTGTCCTTCTCAAACTTCTTTGAGAGTTCTTTTGTATAGTTTTCATCTCTCTTTTGAGGGGGAGTTTTTTCCCATTGGGTTTTTCTCTCTTACTCCATTTGTGAGAGATTGCATTTCTTTGTGTGCATTTTTAGTTGTAAATGGGTACCTAACATGGCATAGTAGTCAAGACCCATCTTGCATTACATTGACTTAAGTCTACATTCCTCTAAGTTGCACATAAGGGGGGGTATTGGTGAAAATTATGTCTCATAATTACACTTCACTTAAGTTGACTTGGGGTAACACATTTCATATTAGTTTGGATATGAGACATGTAGGGAAGTGTGCACATAGGGATAATGTATGTAGGATAAATTCCACCTTTTGTGGTCTTCTTGTTGTTACATTTCACCTTTAGTGGGTGATCCACCTCTTGTAAAATATTTTACTATTTCTCCTACCTACCCTACCTACCCTTGTTTCTCATTGAGCCACATATCATGATTGTGTGCTCACTTATCCATATGGCCTTGCCTTTATAAGCAGGTTCATCTACATTGTATGTAATCTCTTTGGATGATCCAGTTGATCAATATTTGCATCTTGATTAGAATATAATTTATTCTTATCAAATCTATTGTCTCTCTTATTTTACTATTCATTGTGCTCTAGATCATGGCTATATTTGACAAAAAATTACACTTTTATCTATATATTTATAGATATTATTTGATAGATTACTTACATTATCATTATTGCATTAAATAAATGAAAAGACATACCATGTTAAACTAACAATCAATAATATACAAATACTCACTATTCATTATTTTTTCTTACCATAGAAAATCTATTTTGAAAAGTATATAAATGCATATTTATCATATGAGTATTTTTTAATCAAATATAATGCTAATGCTATATTGAGTATCCATTGTTATAATTTGATACAGTTATAATAATAAAATTAATATTCAATTGTTCTATTCCATAAAAATATGAAGTTTTATTTGAAATGGACCAAATCTACAAATATTTTAACAATATTTCAAATATTTCTTATTTTGTTTATGATTTGTAAACTCTTAAGTTTGAATCCAAGAATCACAAAGTGATTGGACTCCTTGAATTGCAAATGTCAAAGTTTTCTTTGAAGATAAAATTGATGCCTGTAAAACATAAGTTGCTTTTATAACAATTAACACAAATCTTTTCTATCCTAAAAACCTCTAATGTGGTGGAAAAACTATTTTTGTGGTAGTGGGAATGGCCTTTGCCACCTTAATTTTTATTATTTTGGGTTACATTGAATGTTCAACTTTATTTTTTTCTCTAATTATTGTTATTTAAATAGTATAATGAACAACAAAACTCTATAATATTTCTCATATTCTCTCAAAAATCTAGATCTAGTTTACAACCATATGCAATACCCTTTATACAGATTTATCATAACATAGGTCTCACAAGCCTTGGATGAAGTTTTGTAGAAATAAGAAAAAAATATTATTATATTATTCACTTTACAAATTTTAAATTATTCATTATTAATAGATATATACAATCATGGTTATCTCTGCATGTGAACTTGGTCATAATCCCATCTCGATACCTTATACATAGGAAGACTAATAAACTATGGTTTCTCTCAAGAAATAAAGATTCACTAAACCTAATTCCTCCTAAAAAGTTGGAATTGATAGTCAAATGAGGACATTAACTACAAAATTAAATAGAATCTAAAAAATCTATGTATTTTTTGTACCCTAACTTGGTGGGTCCATAACTCCCAACTCGTTAGGTGAAAATTTGTTGGGTGCATCGGAAAGATCTCCAAAAAAACTATGCAAGGTCATGAAGAATCTTAGGTGTTCATATGAAATTCTTCTTTTAGTAAACCAAGGACTATAAATTCTTTGAAGGCCTCAATTTTTTATTTATAAAGATGTAAAAAATGTTAAAGATTTATATTTTTAAATCTACGAAAATGTATCATGCAAATGTCACCCACATGCTTCTAAACTCTATGCTAGATCACTTTGTGTGTCCTTATATCCTTTTCTTGCCCAACAAAAACCTAATATTTTTTATGTATCTTAAGTTTGTGCTCCTTCCTATGTCGATCATTCATTTCCTCATACTTGAGTGTTGCACAATCTTTTCATTTGTTTCTTAATCTTAAGTTGAATTTATTAAAAATAAAAAAATAAAAATTATGCTTTAATCACCTCATTATATTTTATTACTTGTTCATCTTTCTTATAAAAAACTACACATCAAGTGGACTATAAGGTAGATACCCCATATTCCTTAAATTGTGACAATTAGTATAAGAATGCAAAAAAATATTATAATAATGTTGAATGTAGGGAAGTGATCAATCTTGTTATTTGGCCTACTTATATTATACCCCAATTGTAATATGTACATTGAGGTCCTATTGAGAATTTTTATCTGGTCATCTATTAATGGGTGAAAGATTATTATTTTCTCTAAGTGTCCATCATGATTCATAATGTAAAATTAAACAAGTTTTATGTCTTTATCTAAAATTACAAATAGTCTAGGAAGGCCAAAGCACATCGATATATTATTTTAAAATATTATAAATGCTTATTTCCCTATGTAGTACTTTTACAAGTAGTTTGAACACACAATTTTATAAACTTGTCAACTACTATAAATATGTGACCATGCTCATTTCTACTTAAAATATCCTACAAAATTCACAAACACACTTTCTCATGGTTTTGTAGCGATAGTAAAACTCATTTACATTCCTTCTTTCCTTGTTTTATATTTACTAATTTGAATTAATTAAAAAAAATTCTAACAAATATTGCTATTTCTTGTGCCATTTTAGGCCTAAAAACATTCGTTTGTAACAATGTGCCACAATTTTAAATGTGCTAAATATAACATGTCACTTCTAAGTCATGTACCTCCATCATTAGTCGAAGCTTCTATAACCTTGGCACACTCAATTTTCATACTTTATAGAGAAAATCATCTCGAAGATGAAAATTTTCATTATTTAATATATTTACTTTTAATAGAACTTATCCAAACATCTTCCCAAAATAGTTATAATGTGCATATTCTTTACTAAAACCCTCCTTTGTGAAATCTTCAATTTTTACATTAAGATATTAAATAACAAAAAAATGGCCACCATATTTTTTGCAATACAATCATGATATACACATGTCATAACTCATTCTCACACATATGATGTTTAATCTAAACAACATACTAACAAAAGCACATGATGACACTATCAAGAGAATGATAGCACAAAGTCAACAACATCATATAGAACCACATGAAAAGAAAACTTACACAACTATGATGGGATAACACCAACACAGTGAAAGGATAAAAGAGATAAGGTTGTCTCATGACTAACAATACAGTGATCAACTCTCATCACTGACATTAAAAAGGAAAAGGAGGAAAATAACTAAATAAAAATAGTATAATGCTTTAATAAGAAAACCTCAAGGAATGGATTCAAAACTTATGTAGAGCATCCAAAAAACTTAACCAACTAGGGAGATCCTTCTCTCAACTCACCAACTCAATAGGTGAAACTTTTCCTTAACTTCACAAACTACTCACAAGACCACTAGTTTCTCGATACCCTCCAGTACCCCCAAGACACACTCTTGATTCATTTAATCTCAACCAAGCATTGGTATGTACTCAAATAGAAAAAAACAACATAACTAGACCCCATTGACAACTTTTCCACACTCATACACCATCAAAAACCTTTATAGCCTCTTGCTTAACACCAACCCCACAATAAGACTCCAATATCCACTCTCATCATGAAATAGATATTCACAACACAAGTACTCTTGGAAATACCTTCAAAGACTTCACAAAATGCCTACACATGGATCTCTACCCCCCAACCACCCAAAATGATATAACAATGATTATTGAGGATTCACTATTTTTTAGGATAGTCAAAACATGCTTTAGGACAGTCATAATAACCTGATTCAAAACCTCTCTCCAGGCCTTCCTATCAATTCCAAGGGCTACTAAGGACTCGCACACACCTTCCCCAATTTTCCTCCACCCATAAAACTCGCTCATTACATCATAATCTCAAATCTTAGTCCACTAGTTCCTTAGGACAACAACATAACCAGTTTTGGGACAATCCTAAAATGGTGAGTATTTTGGCCAGTCAAGGGCCACAAAAACTTTATTAGGGTCTTCAATAACCCCTCACACCTCTCCAATCCTTCAACCAACCTCAGGGATCCCAATTTTCACTTCAATGCCTTCAAAACACCAACAATACATTGTTGCCCATAGTCTGAGACACAAAATCAAACTTTGTGTCCTTCAACAACATGTGGAAAATGCTTCATGGATCCCTGCAAGACATAGGAAATAGAAAAAATATATGTATAAATATTTTCCACCCATTGGAGTGGATTTACATTGAATAGATATAAATTTTTAAACTTTTTATGCTTGCTGCTAGCCCTCGGTAGGGTTTGGACAATTTTAACTAAAAATGTGATATCTTCCTCAAAAATGAATGAAATGACACGAGACCAAAGGAAAATGAAAGAGGATTAACCCAAGAATTACGTCCAATAATTTTTACAAGAAAATGAAAATCTTATGGTATGGAAAAATTCAGGTTTTTCAAACTATTATATAGAGAAAACTCAGAAAAGTGCAGCAATCTTCTAAATTTTATTGATTTTATCACCATACAATGATCAAAAACCTCTCCCATGAGGTTGGAGGGATATTTATATACCCAAATAACCAAAAAAACCACAAAAAACCTAATTCTAACTCCCTATTATCATTAGAGACACAAAAACACTTTTTTGTGTGTTATTGACACATGACAACATTATGACAACTTTTGCAAAATTGACAAATTTCAATCCTAAACCCTTCCATGACCCAAAAACCATCCACATAGGCCCAAATAGGCATGAAATACCCTTACATTTCATTAAACATAAAATTTGACCCATGAGGTACTTTGTCCACATATTGACAACTTTCTTACAATTTTGGCAATTTTTGAATAACTTTGACAATATGACCAAACTAAGACTTGATATGACATCTAATGGTCCTAATGACCTTATTACATCACTAATGGTCCCAAAAGACCTTATTTACATATTTGACATTCAAAACACAAAACTTTCATACTTAGCCTCTTAGAAGCTTGAGGGCAAATTAGGTGCTCCTGCACCAAAAATATCTTATTAAACAAGTCATGAGTATTCACAAGGGAGACATGAAATTTCACTTAGGTCTCATTAGATCCTAACCAAGAACACTTAAGAATACAATAACATCTTGATTTTTTCATGAATATAGAAAAAAATACAAAACATCTTAATGCAATAATATGGGAAAGAATGCTAGACCATCAGGTACAACTCTCTTGAAGAGAAAAATATATGGGAAACTACTCCATATTTTAAAATGTCCACTTTTATAGTTAAATTGTATATATTATTTATCAAAATTTCCTTGGCTATCTTATAATCAGTCATTTTATAAGTAAAAATATCATTGATGACCAGAAGAGTACAAGTGGTGGTGCATTATTCTTAGGGAAGAAGTTAGTTTCATGCATGATTAAGAAACGAAATACCATATCATTATCTACTGTTGAAGCGGAGCATATTGTTGTTGTTACCAATTGCACCCAAGTTTTATGGATGAAGAAAGTATTTAAGGATATCAAGATTACCTATGATAAGCCTACTATACTATTTTTTGATAATTCAAGTGCTATCGATATCTCTAGGAATTTGATACTTAACTCTTATAAAAACACATATCAGTCAAGTATCATTTCTTGATAGACAAGGTGAATGAAAAGGAAGTCAGATTGGAGTTTGTATCTACAAAGGAATAGATTGTAGATATCTTTACTAATCCTTTGCCTAAAGATACCATATCTCAGAGAGAAGCTTAGGGCGATTGCCCCTCCTAATGAGAACTAGATGCATTAAGTTACATCAATCCAATTGATTTAACAGAGCTATTTTGATCTGAATTGATGAGTGGTGGCTACTACTCGGGGGAAGTAGTCAGTGTTGTGATTTGTAGGGAGATAATTTTGTGTTTTAGATGTTTGACTTGCTGTGTGCATTGATGTCAAAGGGGGAGGGAAGCATGTGAATAACTTGTTGTTGATCCTAGGGAGAGTTTATATTTTTTAGAAGTATTTGGGAAGATTGTTGGTTGAGTTGATTGAGTTTGGTATTTTTGGTACTTGAATTTTTTTCACATTCATGTGTGGCCATCAATGCCAAAGGGGGAGATTGTTGTATGTTGGAGTTGTTGCATTGATGTTTTGTCATTGATGTCAACATATTATTGTGGCAATGTTGCAGTGAGATCATCAGAGTTGGTTGGCCAGATGTGATGATGCAGTTTAATGGGTTTAATGATGACCATCTCTAGTTGGTTCACTGCGAGTTTCATGGTTTTGCGAGTTGATTTGATTGAGTTATGAAGTTCGGTGTGGTAGATAGTTTTTCTATTGGTTCAGTGTTTCAGAGTTGCAGTATTTGCTTCAGTATGGTTCAGAATTGTTAGATCTTTGGTTGCAAATTTGGGAGTGTTTGGGACATTCTTGTGTGTCCTCAATTCAGATGGTTCGTGATTTGTTTCTCCACAAGTTATCTCTCTAAGTTTTAGTTGATGTTGTTGGAGTGTTCTCGAGTATCGTATAATGGATGATGAAGATATTTTTTAAGTGGTGGTGTAGTTATTTCTAATGGATTCATGTTGCTTGTGAATGTTTCTAGATCATGTCCTATTTACTTTACTGGTTCACATTGATCATGGTACGCATGATTCAATATTTTCTTTGGTTGATGGTGTTCATGTTCTTGGCCAACATGATGGTTGTAGCATGTTGCAGATGATTGAGATGTATTTCTTGTTGGTGTTACATGTTCGAGAATTTGATTTGGGTCCATGTTACATATTTTTCGACATTGTATTGGTCTGAGTGATAGTTTATGTAGCGTATGAATTAATATTGTAATTAGGTCTTATGTGTTGAGCCAACCTATATTTCTAGGTTGATGAATTGTATATATATCATGTATAATCACTGGAGAGGTGTGTGTGGTGTCTGCAAGTGTTTGCAATCATTGATGATCAAGTTGTATGTGTGAAGAAGGATTTGATCTTTCGGAAAGGTGAAGAAGTGTGGAAAGGAATTGTGCAGAGAAAACATTGTGCTTAACCAGAATTGTAATCAAGCATTTGGATATGCTATCTTTTAGTTCATTTAATTTTGGATTTTTGTCCAATCTTGTAGGACAATGTGTCCTCCTTAGGGTTGTAGACCTTGTTGTTTTGAGAAGTGTGCTCTAGGCCGTGTGCCTAAATGCAAGTGAATTCCTTTGTAATATTTTTATATACTTCCAAAAAGGTATTATCTCATTGTGGGTAGGTTCCCACCATGGTTTTTTCCTTGATTGGGTTTTCCATATCAAAAATCTTTGTGTTGTGAGCATTGTTAATGTGGTATTGATCTTTTCTTTTTTTGTTCATGTTTGGATATGGTATTGAAGTTAATTTTGTTAAGTTTGTTGCAAACTAATTCAATCCCCCCCTCTTAGTTCTACTTTTTGTTATTGCAAACAAGAACCCCTATTCCCATCCAATGGTTCTCCACCCTCCTCCGTTGATTGAAGAAGAAAGAAAAGTTTATATGCAGATTTAGCTTGCCGAAGTCCACACCTCGACTACATGTGCATTTGGAGGAACAATGGATCAAGAACAAGTATGGCATTTCTTATTCATGACCATATTGCATGTAAGGTTGTTGTTTTATATAGTGATCCAAACATAGGTTTTCAAAGATGATTGTTATCATTGTCATTTCTTTCAAGCTATACACAAGCATGCACACTTTTCCAATATTAAAAAATGCTTGCATATTCAAGTTTAGTTGCATTTGAGTTGTTGGCTAATGAACTAATGAATAATTGTATATGTATATATATACATATACATATACATACATACATATATGTATGTATGTATATATATATGTATGTATGTAATGTATATATATAGATATGTATGTATGTATGCATATATATATATATATATGTATCTATATGTATATGTATATATATACATATACATATATATATATATACATATACATACATACATACATATACACGTACACGTACACGTACATATATATATATATATGTATGTATGTATGTATGTATGTATGTATGTATGTATGTATGTATGTATGTATGTATGTATAGTCTTTGTTTGTTGAAGACTATCGGTGTTTGCAGAAGGAGCTTACTGGTACAAGGACCTCAAGCGGTACAAGGACTCCGAGCGACACCCAAGAGATCGGAACACTATGTTCCAATTTTGTAGTCTTCATTTGTAAACCGGTAATCGCTATACTATATTTTGTTAAACAAGAAAACTTGTAAAATATGCGATGAGTTTTCATCCACCGACATCATGGCGGTGACTCTGTGTCATGTCACAATCATGTCAACATATTTTATCTAGGTTTTGTTGTCTAAATCTCATTGGACTGACATAAAATCAAATTCTTATATAAGGACATCATGTCTAGGGTTTTAGGTATGAGTGTATACATAGAGAGAAGATCAGATTTTGTATGAAAAGAATATCTCACGATAGAAGTTTGAAGGAATAATGGATGGTAGACTGAAGTGATGTTGTGATGCGTTAAATGAGAGTTACCAAGGATCTAATCAAGCATTGTGTGCTACTCTATAGATCATCAACTTGTTGATTACTAATCTCTTCGACAAGATATGAAGTCCTTAACCGAATAGGCTTTGTTAAAGTTTGTTTCAAATCCTCTAGCAAGGTGATTCACAGTCGTGGATCTGAAATCCTCTAACAAGGTAATCTTTAACCGGATTTATCTCCTAACAGAGATTTGGATTCCTAACAGGATCTGTTCTAATGAATAACATTGTAAGGCCTTAACTGGTCTGACCTTAACCAGTCTGGTTGCTATTTTGCAGATAGTGAACTTGTGAGTTTTACTCACCGTGGTTTTTCCCATTTGGGTTTCCACATCAAAATATCCCATGTTATGGTGATTGTGTTCTTGTGGGTGAATTTTTTATTTGCTATTTGGTTTATTTGTGTTTTAATCGATTTACTGTTAAAAAGGATACACCGATGTATAGTTAATTTGCATAAGTGTTTGCCAATTTTTTTGGGTATACTAATTCACCCCCCTCTTAGTATTCATCATATGTATGTATGTATGTATGTATGTATATGTGTGTGTGTGTGTGTATGGGTGTGTGTGTGTGTATGTATATATATGTGTATATATACATATATGTATGTGTGTGTGTATACATATAAATACACACACACACATATATGTATATATATACATACATATATATACATACATACATACATACATACATACATACATACATATATATATATATATATATATATAATGAACAATTTAGAGAATTTGTTTACTTCAATTAATATTAAAGTGAATAGAAATCTATAATATTTGTCAAGAAAGGAAATTATTTTTGGAGGTGGCTGTCATTGCAAGGGATTTACAAAGCTGTCAAGAAGCATGATTATTGTAGGTGAAAGTCAAACGATGTTGAGAATGGAGAGTTGAAAAATGTTAGATTTGATTTTTTTTGCATTTGAGAGGGAAACAACAATGACGTTGAAAGATGGCACTAATAACAAGTACCACATATTTCAGTTTAAAGAGGTTGTTTGCATAGTAGAAATGCCAATTATTGTTGAAGACATATAATATACACAATGATGTTTTGGAACTTCAAAATAAGAATAGGTGTAAAATGTAAAAATAGAGGCTAAAAATTGAAAAATGGGTACCTATTCTTGTGTTTATTTTACTTTTTAAAATTAAGTAACTTGGTGCATTTGACAGGGAAAGAACAATGGTGTTGAGTTTATTCAAAAAGGAAGACAACAATGAGAACAAGTACCACATTTCTTAGTTTTATGTGGTTGTTTGTATAGTAGAAATGCCCATTGTTGTTGAAGGTTTATAATATACACAATGATGGTATGAAACTTCAAAATAAGAACATATGTAAAATGTAAAAATAAAGGCTAAAAACTAAAAAATGGGTACTTGTTCTTGTGTTTATTAAACTTATACAAATTAGGAGATTTGGTGGGAACATAGAAGACAACAACAACTAAAAGAAAAATAATATAGGAAAAGGATATAAAGAGGGGATAAATTGTACAAGGGTCAAAACGAAAAAGAAATTTGAGAGTATCATTATTTAAATAAAGTGAATTAAGTGGTGTTGATGCAAGGAAATAGGAAAAAAGGGTGCCAACAATAATAATTCCTGGAATTTTAAAAGCAATAAAGGAAAATTACCTTGAGGTGTAATTACCTAGATTGTGCAAGCACAATCATGTAGTGATAGATAAGAAAGTTACAACTTTACTTCTAAATTGTGCATGATTGCAATTAGAAAAGATATTACAATAGCAGTTTCAATTGTATTTTTTTTTAGATGTGAAAAATGTAAGATTATTTTTTGTTGTTTACTACTTAATGAGAATGAAGAATGGAAAGGCATGAAGAACATATGCATATAGATGTGAAAGAGATCAAAAAAAGTTTGCATACAATATATACAAGAATAATATATAATTTGAAAAGTTAAAGATACCTAAGTGGAGATCATATTGATCAAAAGTTTTTTATGTCTATTATGCCTTCCAGAGAAAGAATTGAAGTAAGAAATGAAGAAATTATAAAAAGAGAAATTATACATTAAAATTTTGATAATGAATTTAATATTTTACCAATGCAAGCATATTTCAAAAGTGCTAGTTGATTGTTCAATCAGAGAGTACCTGCAATCTGCATTCACTTTTTTTTCTTCTTATAGTGTTATAAGCATTGTTTCCCAATTTTGAATACCTTTCAAAAGGAAAAGGAGGTTCAATTCATAAACCTTCAAGTGATGTGGCTCTTGAAATGGTTGTAAATGTGAGTCCCTATTTTTTAGTTTTTCCCAATATCTATTGTTTCTCGATTAAAAGAGAGTCCTTGAGATTTGTGAATGGTGATAGCCCAAGCTATTTTCATTGGGAGTTGTGTGCAACTTCCTCAAGCTATTGGAGCAATAAGAATATGTTTTGGATTTGGAATATCCCAAGGCAGGCCAGTGTAATTTTGAAATTCAACAACATATTTTGGCAAATCTAGAGGCTTTGAATTGGTTTCATAGACAATTGTTTTGATTTGTCCTAACGAGCCATTTACAAGACCAACTTGAATCCATAAATTAGCAATTAACACTACTTATTCATTTAAGCATAGGAGTACCTTAGATGGAAGTTGTTCATCATTATTGTACTCAACATTAGTTTTCTTTGCAATTTGACCCACACTTCTAGTAATTGATAAGTTTAATTATTTTAACATTTTATTATTGTGTAGTCTCCCTGATGCATTTGTTGCAAACAAATGTATTGATTTGTAAAACTCTTTATTTTGTTCAACACTTAATTTTGTGCTTGATTGAGTCATAAGAGTCTCTCAATCACTTTGTAATGGCAAGGCATTTCTTATGTTCTAGAAGACAACACAAAATCTTTGATGTGTTTGAGATGCACCTTGTTGGCACAAAGTTATATCCAATGTGATGACTATTGTAAAAGAGTGCCATAGACTAAAATCCTTAGAGTGTAAAGCATATAGAGGTTTGTCCATAACTGGGGGGAGCTATTCAAGATCACCAACAAGAATTACTTAGATACCTCCAAATAGGTCATATTGTTTATGAGGAAATGCTTGATGTAATCTGTTGTCTATTTTTAAAAGCAATTTTGGACCCAAAAACTCATTTCATCAATTAGAATGTATTGTAAATGTTTATATCATTCTAGGAAAAACATCAAAGATTTCCATGTTAAAGGTCCCATGTTTTAATATGAATTCAAAGGCCTACATGGATCGTAGTTGCTTGTATATTATATGTAGCAACACCAGTTGGAGCTAGCACAAGTAATGGATTGGTGTTGTCATTTCTAGCAATGTTCTGCTTTTTCCTAATGCAATCTATTAGAAAGGATTTGTCGATGCATTTCATTCCCTGTATAATCATTCACAAAGGCACTATGCTATCATGAGCTACATGATGGCGAACAATGATGTCATGTGGAAGTTGTTGTTTGGTTGCCAATTGAAATGCAATGTTTTGTAAAGATGATGATTGGCAAAGAGTAGGTTGGTATTGTAGTTTTTTTGTAGCTATGAAGTCAACAACAAGATTATCAAGCTGCTAGTTTAGATCAGTGTTGTTTCAATCGTAGTAAATATCACAATCATGCCTACCCAACATTTGGAGGTCATTTTTGTTTATAATAATAATAATATAATATAATTTTTTATTTATTTCATTATAATAGTATATAATAATATAAGAAAATATAAAAAATTATCATAATAGAATAATGCTAGTTTAAAATATTATATTAATAATTAAGTGAGATTTTTTTTTGGTATTTTTATATATGAAAGTTATTCATTCTAAGAGAGGGTGTTAGATAAGGGACTTAAATTTAAAACCTATTTTAAGTTAATGTATTTTGATTCAAATTTTTGTGTTTTTATATTTCTATTAAACTCTTCACCAAAACAAAAAAAATATATTAAGACTAATTATTATTATTATATTATCATATCTTTATATTATTATAATAGTATTATTCTGAAGAAGTTAACTATTAGTATGGATGGAGATAAATAGAATTGATTAATATTTAAACTCAGAGTGAGTGGTAGTTGAGAGGAGAAAATAAATAAAATATTTTTTTAGTTTTTTATGCATTTATTTTAACTTAGGTTATAGAAAGTTTTTTAAATTATTTTTATTTAAGTAATAGTAAAACTAATTGTAATTATAATGGGTAGGACGGGTGTCAATTTTAATCACACCTTTCGACGTAATAATAATTTTACTTATATTAAATATAATTATTTTATTATTATAATTTTTTTATTAATATACTAAAAAAATTATTAGAAACTTAAATATAATTTATATTATATTGTAGTTAATATTAATTTATTATTATATAATGATATTGTAATCAATATTATATTATTATTAAGATATTAATATATTTTTTATATTTTTATATTTCTATTAAACTCTTAACCAAAACAAAAAAATCTATTAAGACTAATTATTATTATTATGTTATCATATCTTTATATTATTATAATAATATTATTCTGAAGAAGTTAACTATGGATGGAGATCAATAGAATTGATTAATAGTTAAACTCAGAGTGAGTGGTAATTGAGAGGAGAAAATAGATAAAATATTTTTTTAGTTTTTTATGCATTTATTTTAACTTAGGTTATAGAAAGTTATTTAAATTATTTTTAATTAAGTAATAGTAAAACTAATTGTGATTATGATGGGTAGGACAGGTGTCAATTTTAATCACACCTTTCGACGTAATAATAATTTTACTTATATTAAATATAATTATTTTATTATTATAATTTTTTTTATTAATATACTAAAAAAATTTATTAGAAACTTAAATAGAATTTATATTATATATTTATAAATCAAATATTATTAATTTTATAAAATTCATAACTCAAATTTAATCTGAAATAATTTCATATTAATGAATTATCGATCTATGAAGGGAAGAGCAAAAATTAGTAATGAAGAAACTAAATTTATATTATAAGTAATATTTATTTTAACTTAGGTTATAGAAACTATTAGTATGGATGCAGATAAATAGAATTGATTAATAGTTAAACTCAGAGTGAGTGGTAGTTGAGAGGAGAAAATAAATAAAATATTTTTTTAGTTTTTTATGCATTTATTTTAACTTAGGTTATAGAAAGTTTTTTAAATTATTTTTATTTAAGTAATAGTAAAACTAATTGTAATTATAATGGGTAGGACGAGTGTCAATTTTAATCACACCTTTCGACGTAATATTAATTTTACTTATATTAAATATAATTATTTTATTATTATAATTTTTTTATTAATATACTAAAAAAAATTATTAGAAACTTAAATATAATTTATATTATATTGTAGTTAATATTAATTTATTATTATATAATGATATTGTAATCAATATTATATTATTATTAAGATATTAATATATTTTTTATATTTTTATATTTCTATTAAACTCTTAACCAAAACAAAAAAATCTATTAAGACTAATTATTATTATTGTGTTATCATATCTTTATATTATTATAATAATATTATTCTGAAGAAGTTAACTATTAGTATGGATGGAGATCAATAGAATTGATTAATAGTTAAACTCAGAGTGAGTGGTAATTGAGAGGAGAAAATAGATAAAATATTTTTTTAGTTTTTTATGCATTTATTTTAACTTAGGTTATAGAAAGTTATTTAAAATATTTTTAATTAAGTAATAGTAAAACTAATTGTGATTATGATGGGTAGGACGGGTGTCAATTTTAATCACACCTTTCGACGTAATAATAATTTTACTTATATTAAATATAATTATTTTATTATTATATTCTGATATTGTAATCAATATTATTATATTATGATATTGTTATAATGTTATAAGCAATTGTTTCCCAATTTTGAATACCTTTCAAAAGGAAAAGGAGGCTCAATTCGTAAACCTTCAAGTGATGTGGCTCTTGAAATGGTTGTAAATGTGAGTCCCTATTTTTTAGTTTTTTCCAATATCTACCGTTTCTCAACTAAAATAGAGTCCTTGAGATTTGTGAATGCTGATAGCCCAAGCCATTTTCAACACGAGTTGTGTGTGACTTCCTCAAGTTATTGGAGCAATAAGAATATGTTTTAGATTTGGAATATCCCAAGGCAGGCCAGTGTAATTTTGAAATTCAACAACATATTTTGGCAAATCTGGAGGCTTTGAATTGGTTTCATAGACAATTGTTTTGATTTGTCCTAACAAGCCATTTACAAGACCAACTTCAATCCATAAATTGGCAATTAACACTACTTATTCATTTATGAATAGGAGTACCTCAGATGGAAGTTGTTCATCATTATCGTACTCAACATTAGTTTGCTTTGCAATTCGATCCACACTTATAGTAATTGATAAGTTTAATTATTTTAACATTTTATTATTGTGTAGTCTACCTGATGCATTTGTTGCAAACAAATGTATTGATTTGTCAAACTCTTTATTTTGTTCAACACTTAATTTTGTGCTTCATTGAGTCATAAGAGTCTCCTAATCACTTTGTAATGGCAAGACATTTCTTATGTTCTAGAAGACAACACAAAATCTTTGATGTGTTTGAGATGCACCTTGTTGGTACAAATTTGTATCCAATGTGATGACTATTGTAAAAGAGTGCCATAGACTAAAATCCTTAGAGTGTAAAGCATATAGAGGTTTGTCCATAACTGGGGGGAGCTATTCAAGATCACCAACAAGAATTACAAAGATACCTCCAAATAGTTCATATTGTTTATGAGGAAATGCTTGATGTAATCTGTTGTCTATTTTTAAAATCAATTTTGGACCCAAAAACTCATTTCATCAATTAGAATGTATTGTAAATGTTTATATTGTTTTAGGAAAAACATCAAAGATTGCCATGTTAAAGGTCACATGTTTTTAATATGAATTCGAAGGCCTACATGGATCGTAGTTTCTTGTATATTATATGCAACAACACACTAGTTGGAGCTAGCACAAGTAATGGATTGTTATTGTCATTTCTAGCAATGTTCTATTTTTTCCTAATGCAATCTATTAGAAAGGATTTGTTAATGCATGTCATTCCCTATATAATCATTCACAAAGCCACTATGCTATCACGAGCTACATGATGGCGAACAATGATGTCATGTCGAAGTTGTTGTTTGGTTACCAATTGAAATGTAGTGTTTTGTAAAGATGATGATTGGCGAAGAGTAGGTTGGTATTGTAGTTTTTTTGTAGCTATGAAGTCAACAACAAGATTATCAAGCTACTCGTTTAGATCAGTGTTGTTTCAATCATAGTAAATATTACAATCATGCCTACCCAACATTTGGAGGTCATTTTTGTTAATAATAATAATAATATAATATTATTTTTTATTTATTTCATTATAATAGTATATAATAATATAAGAAAATATAAAAAAATTATCATAATAGAATAATGCTAGTTTAAAATATTATATTAATAATTAAGTGAGATTTTTTGGGGGTATTTTTATATGTGACAGTCATTCATTCTAAGAGAGGGTGTTAGATATGGGACTTAAATTAAAAACCTATTTTAAGTTAATGTATTTTGATTCAAATTTTTTGTTAAATTTTTATTTTGAATACATATGATGTCACACTTTATTTAGTAAGTCACAAAATCATTTATACTTATTTTTGTTTAATTATTTTTTAAAAAATTTTAAATATAATAAAACTAGTATACCTGATGCTACGCGGAAAGGATGGTTAGGAAACTTGTTTGATGGCTACACACACACACAAAGAAGCACAAGAAACAAATATTAGATGTTAGTGTTAGCAATCAAAGATTAAACACTATCGTAAGCAAGCATATCAAGAAATACACTATACAACAAATAAAAAGCTTAATGAATCTAAGAAATGCAAATAAACATCTCCAAATGCTCTCCACCATGTTGGTAGCTTCTCCTCCCTTGTTCCTCTCCTCTCCAAGTTCCAAATGAGTGTAGGTCTCATCATCTTTTTGCACTATGGATGCCTTATTTAGATTCAAGATTGTATGATTATGAAAATATGCAAGTGTGAACAAACTAAAACAAGATATTATCTAATTATCTAATGTTAATTTAGCTCAAAATAGAAAATATAAATAATTATGCTAAATGCTCTCTAAAATTCACTATAAGTTAGATGCATACAAGTTTTCTAGATCTAGATTATGAAGAAATGAGCTCTATTTATAGGTAAAATAGAGCAATGGATGGTTGAGATTGACTAATCTCAACAAGGGCCAGGATTGAAAGTTAATCAATCCTTGTGAGGGCTTTCAACCCAATCCCAGGATAACAAATATCAATATGAGGTGGGTTGAGAGGAGAGGGAAGAAGCATTAAATGCTTGACATGATTTGAAGGTTAACTTGGAAGGTAAGGTTAATGTTGATTTGAAAGAATAAAGCCATTATCCAATAAATAATGTCTTTATCCAATGGATAACTCTTGTGCAAGAGTTAGTGAGGGTAACCATAGTCAAAGCAATGAATGCTTGAGAAGAAATATGGGCTGAATGAGGGTTAAGTTAGAGGTTAAGTCTCTAACCATGTGGGTGAGTTGAATTAACCATAAATGGTTATGTAAGAGCTATTAATGGTCATGTAAGAGCCATTAGTGGTTTGGAAAACTTTAGAGGTTAAGTTGTTGAGCTCATAAAAGCATTAAATGCTTTTCAAAGACTTTGGAGGCTTTGAGAAGTGACTACAAGTTGCTTAGGGATGTGACAATAATTAGGAAATGGGATTAGGCTAATTAAAAATGATTAGAAAGTGTTTAGAAGTGTCTAGAAGGGGATTTAGAATTGCAAGTGGGTTTGGTGGGTGAGGGAAAATAAGATTTTAATTAGAATAAAATTAATTTATTTCAACTTGTGGTTGCAAGTTGCATTTTGATGATTTAAATAAATGTTTTAATTATTTATTTAAAAGAGGAAAGGGGTTGAAATTAAATAAATATGATTTATTTAATTAATTGGTTTAGAGGATGTATTTTAATGAATTAATTAAAATAAATTGAATAATTTGTTTAATTAATAGGATAATGATTGAAGATGAATTAATTAAATGTTAATTTAATTAACTGCCGTCTGGTGGTTTATTAATCAAATAAATAGGAAATATTCATTTAATTAATAGGACAGATTTATGTGACTAAAATACCCATCTTTAGAGAAATATAGGTAAAGTACGCTGAAAGATATCATATTTGTTTATTATTCCACTTAAAAAATAGCTATATTATTATATTGTAGTTAATATTAATGTATTATTATATTCTGATATTGTAATCAATATTATATTATTATTAAGATATTAGTATATTTTTTTATATTTTTATATTACTATTAAACTCTTCACCAAAACAAAAAAATCCATTAAGACTAATTATTATTATTATATTATCATATCTTTATATTATTATAATAATATTATTCTAAAGAAGTTAACTATTAGTATGGATGGAGATAAATATAATCGATTAATAGTTAAACTAGAGTGAGTGGTAATTGAGAGGAGAAAATAAATAAAATATTTTTTTAGTTTTTTTGGCATTTATTTTAACTTAGGTTATAGAAAGTTATTTAAATTATTTTTATTTAAGTAATAGTAAAACTAATTGTAATTATGATGGGTAGAAGGGTGTCAATTTTAATCACACCTTTCGATGTAATAATAATTTTACTTATATTAAATATAATTATTTTATTATTATAATTTTTTTTATTAATATACTAAAAAAAATTATTAGAAACTTAAATAGAATTTATATTATATATTTATAAATCAAATATTATTAATTTTATAAAATTCATAACTCAAATTTAATCTGAAATAATTTCATATTAATGAATTATCGATCTATGAAGGGAAGAGCAAAAATTAGTAATGAAGAAACTAAATTTATATTATAAGTAATATTTATAAATTGAAATAAATCCTTTATATCTTAATTTATTCTTACTTTCTAAGCTATCGATATTATAAAGTTAAGTTTAATAAAGAAAAGCACGGCTTAGAAAGTCCATGCAAATAATTATTAGTAATTTCTGAAAAATTTAAAAGAACTTGATAGATTTGAGTCATGGATCAGCGCCACTCAAACTCCGGTTTAGCACGAGTTCACCCTCCCATCGCTTAGAATGATGCATGATAGTTAGTTACTGTGCAAGAAATAAATAAATTAAAAATTTTACTTCCACTTCTTTATATGATTCATATATTGATTCTCTCCTTTTATACATGTCTTGATCCTCTATAAATCCCTGCACTAAAATAGCAACTAAAGATAGATAATTATGTATATACGTGCAAATACAGGTACACATGAATCTGTCAAAACTAATAAATAAAGGACAATGCCATTTATGAATAAATACAGAAAACCTTCACTGCATTGCTTTTCAGACCAGAAATTTGCAGTCTAGGGTTCCCACCATGGCAATCCTATTTTTATAATGACCTTCCATGCACGTGATAACATCTGTGAGAAGAATGTTCTTTCAAGTTTTGGTTTTTTTGCAATACAGCGATAAATGATGATGCTTTCATCTTGTGTCAAACTTATGTAATTCAACATCCTCTGCTTCCAAAGGTCACGAACAGCCATGCTAAACTGCCCTTCCCATTCTTTGCAGCCCACTGAAATTTTCATTTTCATAAACCGGTGCAGGTCAATCTCACTTTGGGAAATAAAACTCGGCCAATCCTTTTGAAATGTCGTCAATTCTTCATTGTCAACAATTAACTCAGCATTTTGATCTTTGAGATACAATCTCTGTAAATTGAAATCACAGTCACAGTCATTGCAATTTCTCGCATAAGTTTTAATTACTCGGTGCATGGCATTCAATTCTCCAGTGTTGGCATTGTAGTCATCTTTGAACACCACCAACATACGCTCAGGCCAACGGCTTTGCCTCAGCCTCATGGGGGGGATTGTTCCTGAGCGGAGTATGAGTTGAGTACAAGTATCTCTCTTATAAAGATATCGGTCCTTCGTTTCTTTCTCATATATCTCTACATATTTGGGAGGAAGTTCACCATTTGGCAGTGGTGGTGGAGGTGGAGATGGAGGGCTTATCTTCTCCCATTCCCCCTCTTCATTTGATACAAACCTGTGCCTCCAATGAGACAGGTTCCTTGGATCGTGTGAACCACTTTGATAAGCCCAGATAGAGGTAACACTTGAGCTTCCATCTGGAGAAAAAAAATAAAAATAAAATAAAGTTTAATGAGTTGAAACAGTCTAAAATTAGGACGCGTTTAAGACGCATCTTCAAAATAGCCGTACTGATCAATACACTGTTCTGTAATTGACTAACACGCCGCTATCACGCTGTACAAAGAATCCGTTTTGAAGCCAGAATAGCGACGACCCTAAAATTATATTTGCAATGATAAGAATAAGCTGTGAATAGAAAATAATGTCCTTACCTTGGCTAGTGAGAGTTGAAGAGCAAACCGAGCATTCCTCTGGGATTTGCACTGTGGCCACACTTTCCCAGTGAAAGCAAAGGCTTCCCCTGCACAAATCAAGTACACTCACCTCATGACGGTCATCAAAGGCAGGATCATCAAAGGCAGGATCATCCAAGGGAGGATCAAAGATAGGAACAAGAGAATATATTCGATTGTCTGCAATAACAAATCTTAGAGATTTACGAAAATCTATCTCCATCTGTTCGAGGAGTGGTAGATTTGTAAGAACGCCGCCTTGATAAATACTGAGAGATTGTCCGACGGGACAAGCATCATATGGAAAATGGCTCAGGGTGTAAGTATGTACAAGAATTGAGTTGGGGTTGGGTAGAGGTCGAGGATTTAATCGACGACTGTAATCTGCATAAAATTTGGCTAGGGCAGGATCAGGATTCATCAGGGCCTTCTCCCAGTCTCTGTTCAATTTGGCCAGTCTAAATTTTGTATGGATAGCCATCCGACCAATGATGGGTCCCAATGTAATATCATTTAAAATTCCTGGAATCAACTCTGGCATATAAAGTTAATTAGTGCATATTTATAACAAATACAGTCTTAGAACAACCCTGCTTCTTATATAAGAATAAGAATATGCAGATAAATGAAACTTGAAAGAGTTTGTTGGGAATAAATAATTACCTCCTGAGCAGGATGAATGATGCAACTCTGGGTCCTCTTCATCCATTTCCACGTTGATGATTTCAATTCAGCGATTAAACCAGTTGTGAGTGGAGGAATAAATGTATCGGCATGTGAATATATATACACACGCTCATTTGTGTTTCTAAACATAGTATAACTATTCAAAGGAAAAACAAAATGGCTATGTTAAGGTTCGGTGACTGAGAGTATAGATAGATTTTTTTTTTATACATTCTATTAATAATAATATAATATTATTTTATTATAAAAATATAGAATAATATAATATTGTTTTATTATAAAAACATAGAATAATATAATATTATTTTATTATAAAAATATAGAATAATATAATATTAATATTCATTACACTGTAATAATTATAATGAAATGGGGTTGGTGGTCTAGTTTGATTGGGGTGAGCTTCTAGTGTCATTGTTTGTCACCTTAAATGCATGATAAATAAAAAATATTTTATTATTATTTTTAAATTTGTGTGTCACATTAAATACTTGATAAATAAAAATAATTATACTGAAATTCATGTATTTTGTTCTAAATTTTTTCTTGAATTTCTATTTTGACTATATGTAATATCATGACTCTATTTCGTATGTTACAAAATATTATATATTTAATTATTTTTCTTTTAATTCCAAATACAATTTTATTTATATTAAATATATATTTTATTACCATTATTATTAAACTTTTATTTACCAATTTTTTTTATTAAAATCTTAAATAAAATCTATATTATATATATACTTTTAATTAAATGTTATTTTAATATGAGATTTATAAATCAAATTTAATATGAAACACTTTCATATTATAAATGATTTTTTTATTAAAGGAAGAGCTAAAGTTAGTAATGAAAAAAACTAAGATTATAAAAAGAAAAAAAGGTTCATATATTATAAATAATATTTTTTTTTTAATTTGAAGTATATTCTTACTTTCTAAGCTATTGATTTTATAAGGGGAAGTTAAATTAAGGAAAGTATGTCTTACAAAGTTCATGCAAATAATTAGTAATTCCTTAAAAAGCTATAAAGAAGAGCTCTTCTTTATTTCTATGTAGTGGAGACATTAAGATAGGACAAAAATATAACTCTCACATTGCCAGCTACAAAATTAATTACGCCAAAGGTGTCTCCTATGTGAAATGGACAAGCTAATTCGAGCAATCCATGGTTGAAAATACTCCTTAAACACTGCAAGATGATTGAAGTAATCATGGTCATGCTTTTTTTTCCTTCAAAGCACGCTAAAGCCGCTTGAAACACGTGTTGGAAGGCTCGGTTAAAGAAGTTTTATTTTCTTGGTGACTTTGATAGCAAACCACCTGAAACCTTCATTGCGTCCAACTCTTAGTGGTTGAAACCTACCCTTCCTTGTGCCCTTCCCTAACTTGTGTTCCATGACATCACGCCCCCAACCTCATGCCGACCTCGTGGAATTTTTTGAAGTCCCCAATACATGTTGCTTCTCTACACCGTTTGCTTGTGGGTCAAC
>NC_081415.1:216876827-216899327 GCF_030272615.1 Cryptomeria japonica
ATGGAGTTGTCCCTCATACTCAAGCATTCGTGGGTGGGGTCTAGGCTTGGTAAAAGAAAGATTGAGTAAGAATCCTATTTTGAAAGATAAGATAATTAAATGAAAAAAAAAAGTAATTCAATGCATACTCAGAAGGAATCCCATATGGATTCGCTTGACTTCCCGAGGCTTTAAGCCAAATTCCGAGGTGAAATTCAAGCTTGTATTATGTTATTTAATTACTCCTAAGGATGGCGACCTCGGTGCACTTCTGTTAAAAGAGTGTAGTACTTAGTGAGTGGCTCAGGACTCGAATGGTCCTGATGAGTCTAAGTCTCTATCCAAAGCACCTCCTATCCTGATTGGATAGATGCCTACCCCGTATGGGTAGATGCCTATCCCATATTGGATAGATGAAATCTTATGTCCCGTATGGACAAATGGCTAACCCGTATGGTTAGATGCTCATCCCGGATGGATGAATGCCTAATCCAAATGGATGGATGCCTAGAGTATGCGATTGAATCAAACATAATGATTAAATTAAACACAAAGAAAAAAGAATGGTCAATTTTGTTGAGTTAATTATGGTGGGTTATTACATGTGGTATCAGAGAAAAGGTTCAAATCTAGGCCTTGTGCTCACTTCAATTTATACAACTAAGGGAATGTTTTGCAATGGTAGAAATTAAATTTTAAAATCCTAAACCAAGAACTAACTACATAATTTAACTTTCAGGTAAAAACCTAGAATGGCTAGAGGAAGAGGAAGAGGAAGAGGAAGAGGAAGGGGTAATGGAAGATGTACTAGGAGTCAAAGGGAAGAAAACCATGAGGAAAACCATGAAGAAAACCATGAGGAAGACCATGAAGAGGATCGACACAACCCAGGAAATAACGAAGATGGGGTCAAAGCTATAATCGACCTTCTAACCGAACAAAGAGATAAAATCAACTTCTTGGAACAATCAATGCAGGACCTTAGGGAAAGGCAGAATGACTTTGAAAATAGAAGTGGTACTGAAAATAGAAACCTTGGTAGTAATCAAGGGAATATGATGGGTAATAGAACGGAAAATAACATATTGGAACTCTCCAAGGACTTAAAGAAAATCACCCCTCCTAAGTTCGATGGGAGGCAAATTGGTGAAGGAGCTGAGAATTGGCTAAATGAAATGGAAAAGTATTTTGAACTAACAGATTTTAGTGAAACAACCAAGGCTTTATGGGGTTCCTACCAACTCACAGGGGAGGCAGCTAGTTGGTGGACCAACACCAAGTAGCAAAATGGGTATAGTAGGCATACGGTCACATGGGATCAATTTGTTCACCACTTCCGAGAAAGGTGGCTCCCTCAATTGTTCTTTGATGAGAAGGTGACAAAATTCCATAATCTACATCAAGGGCCCCTATCAGTCCAACAATATTGGGATAGATTTGCTAAATTGCTTAAGTATGTACCTATGTACCAGAAAGATGAAGAAGGCCAAGCAAGGAAGTTCATTTTGGGGCTAAATACCAACATAGGGGTAGAGGTTGACATGCATGGACCCAAAAACATGAACGAAGTACTTGAAAAGTTCCTAAGGCAAGAGACGAAGATTCAAACACTATCAGGGCGGAACTATAATGGGAACCACTCATTTAAAAGGAAGTAGGAATTCAATGGGAACACTAATTTCAACAAAGGTCAAAGGAATAATTCTTTCGAAAGAAGGCCACCTCCTAATCAATATCAGAGGAATGGAAATAATAATAATAACAGGGGCAATAATAACAAAGGCAACTATAACATGAATGACCAGCAAAACAGGATAACTTATCCACCCAGGGCAAATGAAACAAGGAATGATCCCCTTAGGAATCAAGGTAGGAGGGGTCCTCCAGGTGGATGCTTCATGTGTGGGGGGGACCATTTTGCTAGAGAGTGTCCCAAGATGCAAGGATAGATTAGGGCCAATCAACCCCAACAAGGTCCCTCGTAAAGGATTCATGCAGCAGTTAGGAACCGAAGAGGAAGATACCAGAACGTTCCCGTGGAAACTACAGGTACACTATTTGAACAACCAATTTCAATTATAATTGACACTGGATCATCTGAATGTTTCATCTCACCTAAATTAGTAAGCAAATATGCATTAAAAGTTAATCAAATGGAGTCATCATGGATGGTTCAATATGGGGATAAGGCAACTAGGGAAGTAACTAAGTGTTTGCCGAGAGAAAGGGTACAATTTCCTGAGTTTGAAACAAGGGTAGATCTCTATGTGGCACCCCTAGGATTATATGATGTAATTATTGGAATGAGTTGGTTAACAGACCATCAAGCTAATGTAGATTTCTATAACAAAGTTGTTGAATGTTTGGATGATGGGGGGAAAAAGGTCAAAATCCAAGGAAAGTTTAAACCCATTAATATAGAAACCATCTCAGCCATGCAATTAAAGAAGGAAAGGAGAAGAGGAGGCCTAATCTATATGGTTGAAATTGATGAAGGGAAGGAGGAAAAAACCCCGACCTTTGAAAATACCCCTTTCTTAAAAGAATTCAAGGATGTTTTTCCAGAAGAATTACCCGACTTACCCCCTAAAAGGAAGTTTGACTGTTCTATCAAAGTACTACCAGGAGTTGAACCAGTATCAAGGGCACCTTACTGAATGAACACAACTGAATTACAATAGCTCAAAATGCAATTAGAGGAACTCTTAGCTAAGGGATTAATAAGGCCAAGTGTATCACCATGGGGAGTGCTAGTCTTATTTGTTAAGAAGAAGGATGGAACCTTAAGACTATGCATCGACTATAGGATGTTGAACAAGGTCACAATAAAGAATAGGTATCCCTTACCTTGCATAGAGGATCTTTTTGACCAAATGAAAGGAGCAATAGTTTTCTCAAAGATAGACCTCCGATCAGGGTACCATCAACTCAGAATTAAGGAGGAAGACATTCTGAAAATAGCTCTCAGGACTAGATATGGGCATTATGAATTCATAGTAGTTCCTTTTGGTGTAACCAACGCCCTAGCTGCATTTATGAACCTAATGAATAGTGTACTCCATGACTACTTTAATAAATTTGTTTTGGTATTTTTGGATGACATATTGATTTACTCTAGGAATGAGGAGGAACATTTAGTACACCTACAAATTGTTTTGCATAGGTTGAGAGAACATAAGTTATATGGGAAATTGTCAAAATGTGTCTTCTTTGAGGAAAAGATTCACTACCTCGGGCATATAATATCTAAAGAGGGGAAAATATATTAGAAGGTCAAATGATCAAAAACATAACGAAATAAACATGCAAAATGCTAAAATATCATGAAAAGACCATTTCACCTTGCCATTTTACCTTCTCCTTCGGATTGAGCTTGATGAAGTGAAGGCACCCCTTAATAATGCTCCACTTGATGTGCTCCTTTGATTGCTGGATGTGGATGGTTCTCCAATGTTGTGCACAAATGGAATGGATTTGGAAAATGATAAGGATGAGATGATAAAGTTTCCAAGATGATTTCCTGGGCTCAAAAGGGCAGCATAAGCTTACTAGATTTCGAGATGATCTCTGAATGAAGGGATGGGGCCCTTTATTTATAGGAAGAGGAGAGAAAAATGGATGGCTAGGATGGATTCAAGATGAAGGGCTAGGATTTACTTGTGAGCTCACACAAGGTCCAAGAGAGGGTGTGGAGACCAAGAAATATGCCTTAAAGGCATTTCGTATTTCCACACTCCACAAGGTGCATTGGAGGAATTAAAAATTCTCCAAAAAAGGATATCATGGGGATTGGAGGAATAAAAAAGAATTAAAAATTCCTTGGGAGAGGGGATGCTTGGAGGAATGTGAGATTTCAAAAATCTTACATTCACCTAGGAAAAGAGTATTTAAAAGCAAGGAGTTGACTTTGTGGCTAATCATGTTGATTAGCCATTAACGATTCATTAAGAGGGGGATTAGAGGAAATGTTAGGTGGGATTAGGATAATTTGACTAGGAGAGAGAATGAGTGGAAGGAATAAAAAATTAGAAGAATAATGTTAAGTGAGTTTAGGGAGTTTCTAGAAGAATTTATTAGGTTAATGATGAATTAAGAAGATGATTTGTAGGAATCATGTAGGTTAAATAATTAATCAAAATTAATTAGCTAAGAGAAAGATTTGTGAGGATTTGATTTTTAGAAGAATAAAGAAAGGGTATTAAATAAATCAATCACATGCTATAGTGACAATATTAATTATATTTAATTAATATTGAGGAGAATTTGAATTAACATAATTAATTAATTAATTATGTGAGGAATTAAAAATAATTAAAATAATTATTTTTAAGTGTCTACATTTTGCCCCTCTTTGAAGCAAGGTGTGATGACGCATTGATTCAAACAATAATCTTGTTTTGGTGCTGATATTGGTTTGATAGGATGCTCTGGCTCTTGATTGATAGATTACGGTATGGTGATGCCCCCTCGGGAGATCAATTGAGGTAATTGATCTTTGGAGTTTTGCGAGATTGATTTCCCAATAGATTTGATTTGATTTGATTGATAAGATCTAGACTCAGTCTGGTTTCAAGAAGGATTCATCTTGTATAAGACAAACATGATCAAAGTGTCTGGTTTTAGGAAGGATTCATCCTGTATAAGACATAATTGATTACAACGTCTGGTTTCAGGAAGGATTCATCCTGTATAAGACATGATTGATCACAACGCCTGGTTTCAGGAAGGATTCATCCTGTATAAGACATGATTGATCACAACGTCTGGTTTTAGGAAGGATTCATCATGTATAAGACATGATCGATCACAACGTCTGGTTTCAGGAAGGATTCATCCTGTATAAGACATAATTGATCACAACGTCTGGTTTTAGGAAGGATTCATCTTGTGTAAGACATGATTAGAGTGTCTAGTTTCAGGAAGGATACATCCTATATAAGACATGATCAAAGCATCTGGTTTCAAGAAGGATACATCCTGTATAAGACATGATCGATCACAACGTCTGGTTTCAGGAAGGATTCATCCTGTATAAGACATAATTGATCACAACGTCTGGTTTCAAGAAGGATTCTTCCTATATAAGACATGATCAGAGCGTCTGGTTTCAGGAAGGATACATCTTGTATAAGACATGATCGATCACAACGTCTAGTTTCAGGAAGGATTCATCCTATATAATACATGATCAGAGCATCTGGTTTCAGGAAGGATACATCCTGTATAAGACATGAATCAGAATTAGAATTGATTATGTGAGGAAGAAATAGAGGAAGAAAAATTAGGGTGGAAGGGATAAATATGAAGCAATTGTGAGGTATTTGGAAAGAAGAATACGAGATGCGAGATCACGGAGGAAAATGGGGGCGATTGAGAACTCCATGGGATTATTGAGTTTAGGGTTTTGACAGAATGATGATGAGATTTTGTGCACAACAAATGTGGAGAGCCAACCTAGTTTGATGTTTCCCTGAGTGACTTGCACCACTGATTATAGAAATCAGGATGCCATGAGAAACCCAGGGCGTGGACTGACTCTATAGACAAATGGGAATTTCTTGCACACAATAATGCAAGTGTTAAGAAACACGAATACAAAGTTGTGGGTTCGTGCAAGGAAACCCTCAAACACACTGATACCTCTTGTACACGAGAAGGTAAGTGTTAATAAACACTAGTACCAGGTTGCCGGTTTATACAAGAAGGATCCAAAACATGCCATACTATGAAATATGCCCTAGTATGCACCTATCATAACATACCTGGATATGAAAGAATCCAGGCAGTCATAAATAGTGGCAATCGTAGGGCAAAAGATGCAAGTCTATATGAAAAGATCTAACAAAATCTAACAAGTCTCTTCCTTGTGACCAAATGATACCTTTTGCCAAGAGTAGAACTAGGATGGAGGATTAGGCTGCTAGGCAAGGGAAGGAGTCATCCTTAAGGCAAAGTGGGTTTTTGGATTAGGCAAGCGATTTAATAGTTTTGGAGAGTGACCTGTGGACTTGGGATTGTTTCTCAAGACTTCTTGAAGCTTACACAGAAGCATAAAAGCTCAGTTTCAATGGGACATTCCTTGTTCATAACTCAGGTGAAGACTCATCATCATACACATGTTTTATTGGGGGGTGGAAAAGAAGGAATGTTGCGCATGGGTGGGCTGGATGGCGGATGATTTATAGTATTGACATGATAGACAGTGGATCCGGTTATTTACCTTGGCACCTGCACACAAGTTTTCACCAAGGTACTTGTCCATAGTGCCACCAAGTGGTTTTCATTAATGGATGAATTGTTTTTCTTTCTTTTTCTATTTTTTTATTTTTTATTTTATTGATTTTTTGACAGTTTAAGACTTTCTAGGGACTAGGCATAAAATCTCTTGAGGTGCATGATATTCATTAGATCATCCAAAGGGTCACCTTTAGGAGTAGCCAACTGATAAGCTCCTGATCCATATTTTGCTGTGATTACATATGGTCCAAGCCAATTAGGCTCGAACTTGCCTTTCTTTTCTCTTTCTTGTAGATTTTTATGATTCTCCATGAGGACAAGATCACCAACTTGGAATTCTCGGGTTCTGACTTTTTTATGATAACTCATGCGCAGACGGTTTTGATATACTCGGAGATGATTCAAGGTCTTGAGGCACCCTTCATCTAATAATTCTAGCTCTTGTAAGCGGGCAATTTTGTATTCTTCCTCTGGTATGATGTTTTGCAGCGATACTCTTAGAGAGGGGATCTCGATCTCAATGGGAAGGATGGCTTTAGAACCAAATACTAGGGAATAAGGAGTGGCACCTATGGGGGTGCGGATGGAGGTGCGATAGGCCCACAATGCAGGATGGATTTGGACGTGCCAATCATGGTCCGCTTCATTGACTATCTTTTTGAGGATTTTTATTAGGGTTTTATTAGAAGCCTCAGCTTGGCCATTGCCTTGGGGGTAATATGGAGTGGAGAAGCGGTTCTGGATGTTGAATTTTTGGCAGGGATCTTTGACATCCTAGTTTTTAAATTGTTTACCATTATCTGTGATGATAACTTTTGGGATGCCATACTAGTAGATTAGGTAGTTCAGGATGAACTTGGATATTTTCTTGTCGGTGGTGAAAGAGAGATAGCCTCTACCCACTTGGGGAAGTATTCGGTGGCAGTGATAATGAATTTATGTCCGTTGGAAGATGAAGGGTGGATTTTCCCAATGAGATCGAGCCCCCACTACAAGAAGGGCCATGGTGTAATGAATGGCTGCAATTCTTGTGACGGTGCATGAATCTTGTCACCATGCTGCTGGCAAGGGATGTATTTCTTCACATAGTTGTATGCATCTTCTTCCATTTTAGGCCAATAGTATCTTGTTCTCAAAAGTTTTTTAGCCAATGTGAGTCCACTTGAGTGTGCCCCACAGATACCCTCGTGTACTTCACGTAATGCCCATTCTGCTTCTTGTTTATCTAAACACCTTAGGAGGGAACCATCAAAATGACTTCTAAACAAGGTGTCTGCAAGGATGGTGTAACGGGCACATCGGCGGATGAAGGTTTGTTGTTGGGTTTTGGTGAGGTGTGGGGGAATGGTGTTGTTTTTTAGGAAAGTGAAGGTTTCTTGGTACCAAGGGGACTCGGGAACAATGAGAACACACACCATTTTAGACTCTAGTAGGGCATATGCCGGTATAAACAATTGCTCGACCAAGAACTCACACTTCTGACTGTGTGCTGGCATTTGAAGGAGGGAGCCAATGGTGGCCATTGCATCTGCAGCCCTGTTGTTTGTTCATGGGATTTGATCAAACTTGATTGCCGTGAAATGTTGCTCAAGATCTTCAACCATGGTATAGTAGGGAAGGAGTTTATCATCTTTTGTCTGGTATTCATCATTGACTTGTTTTATGATGAGCTGGGAATCGCCATAGATTTGTAATTCTTTTATTTTCCAGTGGATAGCCAAGCATAAACCTATGATGAGGGCCTCGTATTCTACTATGTTGTTGGTACATGCAAAGGCTATCTTGTATGATTTTGGGATGCCATCTCCTTGAGGTGTGACCAATAATATTCCTACCCCTGATCCATTTTGAGTGTAGGAACCATCAAAATACAATTGCCATGTGGAGGATGTGGTAATAGTCATAATGAACTCATCTGGTAATTCTGTGAGAAGAGGATGGTCACCTAGAAGTGGAGCTTCAACCAACTGATCTGCAATGACTTGTTCCTTGATTGCTTTTCTATCCACATATTCAATGTCAAACTCACTTAAGAGCATGACCCATTTAGCCGTTTGGCCAGTGAGAGCAACTTTGGACAAGAGATATTTAAGTGGATCAATTTTAGCAATTAGTTTTGTTTTGTTGTTTAGCATATAGTGTTGGAGTTTTTGTGTGCTAAACACCAATGCCAAGCATGCTCTTTCAATGGGGGTATAATTGAGTTCATACCCTACTAGTGTACAACTGATGTAGTAAACAGCATGTTCTTTCCCTTGACCATCTGTCTGTGCCAATAATTCCCCCAACACCACTGCAGTAGCGCATATATACAAAATAAGGGGTTTTCCAGGAGCAGGAGGCATCAATACCGGAGGTGATGCTAGATATTCTTTTAGTTTCTCAAAGTCTTTTTGGCATAAGCAATCCCATTTGAATTTTGTGTCTTTGCACAAGAGGTGTGCAAATGGATGACACTTATCTGCTAGTTGTGAAATGAAATGTCTGATAGACTGGAGTTTTCCCTGGAGACTATGTAGTTGTTTGAGAGTTTTTGGTGGAGGCATTTCCATGATAGCTTTTACTTTTGCAAGATCTACCTCGATGCCTCTACGGGAAACAATGAATCCAAATAGTTTTCCTGATGTGACTCCAAACACACACTTTTTTGGATTCAACCATAGTTTATATTTTTCTAATCTTTCAAAGATCTTCTTTAGAATGGGGATGTGTTCTTTTCTTGTCTTAGATTTTCCTAGCAGATCATCCACATAGTCCTCCATAATTTTGTGTAAGAGGTCATGAAAAATTGTTGTCATTGCACGTTGGTATGTAGCTCCAGTATTTTTGAGACCAAAAGGCATGACACAACAACAGAAAGTCCCCCATGGTGTTGTGAATGTAGTTTTATGCTGATCCTTATCTGCAATCCTAATTTGGTTGTATCCAGAGAATCCATCCATAAGTGACAACATCTCATGTCCTGTTGTAAGGTCCACAATCATATCTATGTTTGGAAGCAGGAAATCGTCTTTAGGACAAGCTATATTTAGATCTCAGAAATCTATGCAAATGCGGATGCCCCCAGCAGGTTTTCTGATAGGTACAATGTTGGAGACCCATTCAGCATAATCTATTGGTTTGATAAATTTTGCATCTAACATCTTTTGGAGTTTCGCCTTGACCAGGAGTGCAATATGTGCCTGCATCTTGCGTAATTTTTGTTTTACAGGTTTTGCATCTAGGCGGACGACGAGATTGTGAACCACCAAGGCAGGATCCAACCCTGGCATATCAGAATAAGACCATGCAAAATTGATTTTTACCTCTGTAAGGAAGTTGATGAAGGCTTGTTTCTCTATTTCTGTTAGGGATTTGGCAATGAGCACATTTTTCGGAATGACTTCGGTGCCCATGTTGATGCTGTCTGTTTCTTCTATCAGCAAATTTGATTTGTCTTGTGGAAGGTAACCAATGGTAGGGAGGTCAAATCTCTCATCGTTAAGTGCCTTTTCTAGGTTTTCACTTTCGGGTACACCATTTGTTTTTATTTTTTGCTCATCCAAAGGTGCCTTAGGGAGGTTTTCACCTAGGGAATCATGTCTTTTCCTTTTATTATATTTTTTGTGGCTAAGGGCATTGACCTGACTACCAAAGTATCCCTTTTCGTGTAGTTGAATACCCTCGATTCTATTACAATCTTTCAGATTTTGCGCTGTCAGAAGAGCAATGAGAGCATTATCATCGGCAGAGATATCTAAAGTGGGTTTGTCTCGTTGGCCCCAGTCAATGAGTTCAGGATGGACAAGATGTAGCTCATGTTAAGTGGGAAGGGTTACGGGGGTGATGGTATTGATGTAAGCATCCAAGAAGATATCTTTATCATATTCATAAGGCGTTTCATGGAATTCCTCTTCGTCAACGCTCTCAATATTCGAAGAAGGACTAGAAGGGGCACCAACAATAATAATCTTAGGTACCGAGATGTACCCCAAGCCTTTGTTGTATTTGTAGGAGATAGGATTTATGGGTGCTTTTCTTCCTTTCTCCTCTAGTCCCAGGCCGTGTCCTTTGTAACCCATTTTTTTAACTATGGCAGATGCTTTTGGGTATATTTTTTTGGATATTCTTGTTGGATCTTCATCCTCTTCCCTATACAACCATGAAGAGATATCTGCTTCAAGGTTCTCGTTATCAAGTGGGCCCCATTGTTGGAAGGTGGTGTTTTGGCATTGCATGATTGGTTTTGAGTCCCTTTTGAGCTCTTTTGGTTTGCCAAATGACTTAGGAGAGAGAGGGAGGTTGCCTATCAATAAGATGTCCTCCAATTTGTATTCTCCACAACCATTGTCCAAGATCTTGATTTGATTATTTGGTTGGGATGATGTGGAGGCAACATTTGATGTGTCAGATGGAGGCGTTGGCGAGGGTCTATTTAGTGGGCAATGATACGGATGCTTCCCCTCTAATAGTTTGCAATATTGAAAAGGTTGGGGATCACCTTTGATAGTGATCACTCTTCCATTATAGGGGAATTTGATGCATTGGTGATAGGTGGAGGGTATGGCCTACAAGGAATGAATCCATGGCCTCCCGAGGAGAATGTTGTAGGGGAGATCAAGATCTAGTATTTGGCAAGGGGTTTCAATTGTAATAGGGCCCACTTGAAGAGGTAAGGTGATCATGCCCTTTGAAATTCTTTCTGCATCATCATATGCCTTTATTGTAATCCTCCTTGATGTGTCTATCAGATCCTCAGAAAGTCCCAATTGTTTTATTAATTTGTATGTGCACAGATTAAGCCTGGATCCACCATCTATCAGGATACGTTTGACCTTGTGCTTGTGGATGAGAGCTTCGATGTGCAAAGGTTTGTTATGGTCTTCATCTACGGGAGCATCTTTGGAGTTAAATACAATGTGTTTTTGGACAGCAAGGTTTCCAATGAGGGCTTGGAATTGGGTGGCATTGATGTTATCAGGAATGCGTGATTGGAGAAGGGCTTGTTCCAAAATTTCTTTATGGACTGGAGAAGTCTTGAGAAGTTCCAAAATGGAGATCTGTGCAGGTGTTTTCCCAAGTTGATCAAGGAGGTCATATCGGTGGGTGGAAGACATGGGTGGGGGGTTTGGTGGGGGAGGGACTCCTTGGATGGTGACTCTACCTCGGTGTGTAGTTGCATTGCAGTCATTCTAGAAATGGGAGGTGGAAGACATGGCACCTTGAATGACTATCCTAGCAAGATTTGGTCTTCTTTGGGAAGAAGGAGGATTGACTCCTTGGATGGTTATGACATTGACATGATTGTCTACAAGTTCAATGCAACCTCCTAAAAAATCATAGCTGGTTATGTGATTAGCGTAGTCAAAACCCATTGCATTAGATGATGAGCCTTTTCCTTTATCATGATTCAGGAAGGGTTCTTGGTACATTTTGAGTTTGTCATTGTTATTACTAGGTTTTACATTTGCTACTTCAATCTCACCTCTATCAATGAGATCTTGTATGTAGATCTTCAGTTTCATACACTTGTGTGTATCATGTCCCTTGATACGATGGTATTCACAATACACATTTTCATTATACCATCTTGGTTTAGGTTGATTGGGTTCAAATGGGTGAGTGATTGGAAAAACCACTGCACCTGCTTGGACAAGTTTCTGAAACACCATTTCAATAGGCTCAGCCAGAGGAGTGAAATCTCTTGGAGTCCTATTATTCAATTGGGATGGTCGTCCCTAGATTGAGACATTGTTGTGAGGTTTTTGGGATTGATTTTGATTATTTTGATTGTTGAATTGATGATTATTGGTGGTGGATTTTGGGGGAGCGGCCACAGTTTGGACCCACTTTGCATCAGTTACACCATCATTGACCACGTTTTTGTTCTTGGACCAGAATTTTGGCTTGTCGTTATGATAAGAGGAAGAACTTTGTGTCAACTTCTGGTAATGTTTCAAGGTTCATTCCTCCAATAAGACATGTTTGAGGGTGAGACCCTTATCAGTCAATTTTTGGAAGGATTTGATACATTGAGATATTAAGGGTCTTGAAAGTTCAGGCACCAAGTTCTTTTGGAATAGTTCAATTTGATGTTGTTCTGGCATGTCCCACTAGAATTTCTTGATAAGATATCGCCATCTTTGTAAGAAATTGGCGAAGGTTTCTCTAGGCCTTTGTTTTGTATTATATAGGTCCATCATAGAAACATCATTACCCATGTTGTATGCATAGTGGGCCACAAATTTTTCTGCCAAGTCTGGAAAAGAGACAATGGAACCTCGTGGTAAAGATGAGAACCATGCCAGTCTCCTGTGAGACTCTTGGGAAAGAATCTACAAAGATAAAGGTCACTATAGGAGACTTCTTGGCATAAGATGTGGAATTCTCGAACATGATTGCAGGGGTCTCCTTTGCCTTAATACTTGGTGAATTTAGGGATCTCAAATCCTGGGGGATATGGTGCAACTAATATAGACGGGTCGTAAGGACAAGGGCAAAACTCTTCGAACGAGTAAGTTTTTCTTTTATTAGTCATTTGTTTCATGTCCTTTTATTAGTCTTTTTTTAAAAAAAACCCTAGATTTAACAGAACAGATAGAAACCCTAGATTTAACAGAGTAGATAGAAACCCTAGATTTAACAGAGCAGATAGAAACCCTAGATTTAACAGAGCGGACAGTCGCACTAAATAGAATAAAAAAAAATGTCAAAGGTCCAAATTTCTGATTGTCTAGATAGACAAGAGCATACTCTCTACTTTCACACTTTCCTACGGTCAGATAGATTATGATTAAATAGAGCAGATAACAGGAAATGAAAAGAAAATGCAAACTATAGTTAGCACCTAAAAATTTCAGACAGATTAACAGAGCAGATAACAAAGCAGACAGTCACACTAATTAGATGGAAAAGTGCCAAAGGTCTGGATTTCTGATTGTCTAGATAGAAAAGAACATACTCTCCTATTTTCACACTTTCTTGCGGTCAGAGCATACAATTGCGCTAAACGAAATAAAAATAAAAATAAAAAATAGTGCCAAAGGTCCGGATTTCTGATTGTCTATATAGACAAGAGCATACTCTCCTACTTTCACACAGATTATAATAAAATAGAGCAAATAATAGATCAGATAATAGAGTTATCATGCTGAAACAAAAATAGAAATAGAAACATGTTAGAAACATAATGAGGAGTCGTCGCGCAGAAATATAGAACCGCTATTCTAGAACCTACGAAAAAGATATATTGGAACCTCCATCTCACAACTCACAAAAACTTAAAAACAACATTAGTTCTTAGGGACGTGGGTTCCACCGGGCATACCAAAATGAAGAGGGGAAAACAAATTAGAAGGTCAAATGATCAAAAACATAACGAAATAAACATGCAAAATGCTAAAATATCATGAAAAGACTATTTCACCTTGCCATTTTACCTTCTCCTTCAGATTGAGCTTGATGAAGTGAAGGTGCCCCTTGATAATGCTCCACTTGATGTGCTCCTTTGATTGTTGGATGTGGATGGCTCTCCAATGTTGTGCACAAATGGAATGGATTTGGAAAATGATAAGGATGAGATCATCAAGTTGCCAAGATGATTTCTTGGGCTCAAAAGGGCAGCATAAGCTTACTGGATTTCGAGATGATCTCTAAATGAAGGGATGGGGCCCTTTATTTATAGGAAGAGGAGAGAAAAATAGATGGCTAGGATGGATTCGAGATGAAGGGCTAGGATTTACCTGTGAGCTCACACAATGTCCAAGAGAGGGTGTGGAGACCAAGAAATATGCCCTAAAGGCATTTTGTATTTCCACACTCCACAAGGTGCATTGGAGGAATCAAAAATTCTCCAAAAAAGGATATCATGGGGATTGGAGGAATAAAAAAGAATTAAAAATTCCTTGGGAGAGGGGATGCTTGGAGGAATGTGAGATTTCAAAAATCTTACATTCACCTAGGAAAAGAGTATTTAAAAGCAAGGAGTTGACTTTGTGGCTAATCATGTTGATTAGCCATTAATGATTCATTAAGAGGGGGATTAGAGGAAACGTTAGTTGGGATTAGGATAATTTGACTAGGAGAGAGAATGAGTGGAAGGAATAAAAAATTAGAAGAATAATGTTAAGTGAGTTTAGGGAGTTTCTAGAATAATTTATTAGCTTAATGATGAATTAAGAAGATGATTTGTAGGAATCATGTAGGTTAACTAATTAATAGAAATTAATTAGCTAAGAGGAATATTTGTGAGGATTTGATTTTTTAGAAGAATAAAGAAAGGGATTGATTTATTAAATAAATCAATCACATGTTATAGTGACAATATTAATTATATTTAATTAATATTGAGGAGAATTTAAATTAACATAATCAATTAATTAATTATGTGAGGAATTAAAAATAATTAAAATAATTATTTTTTAGTGTCTACAATATCTAAGGAGGGAATAGCTGTTGATCCCGATAAAATAAAGGCAATAGTAGAATGGCCGATTCCTAAAAATGTTTCAGAGGTAAGAAGCTTTATGGGGCTAGCAGGTTACTATAGGAGGTTTGTGGAAGGACTCTAAGATAGAAAACTCCATCACCTCATTGCAAAGGAAGGGTAAAAGGTTTGTGTGGACAGAGCAAAGTGATAAGGCATTCCAAATTTTGAAAGGGAAACTAATGTCAACACCCATTCTAAAAGTACCAGATCCGAATGGACACTTCACAGTCGTAATTGATGCTTCTATTGAAGGTTTAGGGGGAGTACTTGTCCAAGATGAAGGGGTAGCAGCTTACGAATCCAGAAAGCTAAAGACTCATGAAGTTAATTATGCACCCCATGACTTAGAGTTAGCAGCGATTGTGCATGCCCTACAGAAATGGAGACACTTCTTGCTAGGGAAGCCCTTTGAGTTAAAGTCAAATAACCAAGGACTAAAGTACATCTTTACCCAACCCCACTTAAATGCCAGACAAAGAAGGTGGTTAGAGTTTCTAAGTGAATATGATTTTGAAATTGAATATATTAAGGGGAAGGAAAATAGGGTGGCAGATGCCTTGAGTAGAAGGAGACACTTAATGACTATAGCAACTTTCAAAACTTCTTTCAAAAGGAAAGTGATGGATGAGAAGGAACATGACCCATGCTATGAGCAAGTCAAATTGACATTAGAACACAATCCAACCGATCCTAAGATTGAAGGGTATACACTAGATGAAGATGGATTGCTCAGATTCAATAATAGAATCTATATTCCTAATTCAGGGAACTTAAGGGAAGTAGTCTTGTTGGAGGCTCACAATGCCCCTTATTCAGGGCACCCAGGAGTTAACAAACTTCATGTAGATCTAAAGAAGTTATACTTTTTGCAAGGGATGAAGAATGACATTGTCAAGTATGTGGCTAAATGTTTGGAATGTCAAAGAGTAAAGGTAGAACATAGACATCCAGCTGGATTGTTACAGTTACATGATGTACCTCAACACAAGTGGCAAGTTATTAGCATGGATTTTGTGCAAGGGTTGCCCATGTCACCTTTTAGGCATGGTACAATAATGGTGGTAATTGACAAACTCACTAAGGTGGCACACTTTATACTAGGGAACCTAACGAATGATGCACCTACCTTGGCTAGGCGCTTTGTTAAGGAAATATTTAGGTTGAATGGAATGCCAGAGAAAATCATATCAGATAGAGATGCTAGATTCACTTCAAGGTTTTGGACCACTCTCCAATCAGCTCTGGGAACTCAACTAAATTTTAGCACTGCATACCATCCTGAAACTGACGGTCAAACAGAAAGAACAAATTAGATTATGGAAGACCTACTTCTCATGTATTGCATGGATCAACAGAAGAAATCAGAAGAGTACCTTCCTCTGGTAGAATTTTCTTACAATAATACATATCAAACATCTTTGGGAATGGCACCTTTCGAAGCATTGTATGGTAGACCATTTCAAACACCTTTGAGTTGGGATAGTCTTGAAGATAGAATAATTATTGGACCAGATATGTTGAAGGAGATGGAAAGAAAAACTAAGGAAATTAGGCAGAGATTGAAGGAAGCCTCAGATAGATAGAAGAGTTATGCAGACAAAAACAGAACACCAAGGGAGTTTGAGGTAGGAGAGAAAGTCTTCCTAAGGGTTAGGCCACACAAGAGTTCCATAAGGTTTGGGAAAAAGACTAAGGTTTGGTAATTAATATTTATTTTGGCACGATATAGTACTCTGTACGTATCGGCTCACAGGTGGAAGGGAGTTAATACTTCGCAGGGGAGTGGTACCGTAACGGTACCCCCCACTAGCCTGCGGTCACTGCTGAGGCAGTGGTCGCAGGGTAGTGGAGGGGACCCGTGGGGTCCCACTCCCACTTGGAATTGTTAATTCCAATCAAACTTTAAATCCAAGGCAATGCTAAATTTTAAAAAAATTCTTTTTTTTATATATGTACAAAATTTTAGTTTATTTAAATTCTTTCTTTTTATATATATAAATTTTAGTTTAATAGAAATTTTTAACTTAGGTAATTTTTAGACTTATAACTAGTTTTAACAAATTTATAAATTGTAAATTAAATTATACTTAGATCCTCTTAAGATCCACTTAGCAATTAATCCATATTAAATGACTTGAAGCTAAATTCTATTTTGGGATTAGTGGCTTTATAAGCGAGATTCTCGCATGTAACTTACCCTACCTTCACCTCATGCAAATTGTTTTACATTGATTACATTTATTGGCATTTCCATCTCCATGCAAGTTTCATGATTAAATATTATTATGCAAGTTTCCTAATCGTTATTATTATGCAAAGTTATATTTCAAGTTTCGAATAATAAATAATGTTAGTTATGGTTTTTATTCCATGTAATTCATCAAGTAGTTATTTCAATTAATTGAGCTTTGCAATGTCTAAATTCATAATTATTTTTCAAAGCATGATGTTTATCATAAGTTAGAAAATTAAATGAAGGAAGTTGGAAAACCAAAACCTAGTAGCATTTGGTATATACAGTGCCTCTGGGTCACACTTACGAGTAATGTCGTCGTGTTGAACTACTGCACTTAACGCCTAATAAAGCTACATCAACGACGTCTATGGCATCATCCCTATAAATCGTCGGGGAGTAATAAGGGACACTTGGAAGTTAAAATCCAAGGTTTGGGTAATCCCAATTGGATCGATAATTTAATAAGATAATTCTAAAATGATCTTTCATCCACTGAGTTAAACTATAGTAAACCCCTATAGGGATGTTGAGTGAAATGTTTTTTATGAAATTGATTTAATCTCGAAGAATTGTTGTCGATTGGCAATTGGTCAAGGGTGACACTCATGATAAGAATTAGGATCTAGTTGTTTTAGGCCACAAGCAATAGGCCACCTTGAGCCTTTGCTTAAGCGCTACCATTGTGGGTAGCAACTGCAGAGAAACTGTCTGGGACATTGACCCTAGAAAGGGTTGCGTACCCACTAATCAGTTTACATCAAACCATAGAGTAGATACTAGAACTACATACTTTACGCCTTGATCCCATGCTGAAGTGGGTATGTAAGTAGTCTTGGGATGGAGTTGTCCCTCGTACTCAGGCGTTCGTGGGTGGGGTCTAGGCTTGGTAAAAGAAATATTGAGTAAGAATCCTATTTTGAAAGATAAGATAATTAAATTGAAAAAAAAAAGTAATTCAATTCATACTCGGAAGGAATCCCATATGGATTCGCTTGACTTCCTAAGGCTTTAAGCCAAATTCTGAGGCAGAATTCAAGCTTGTATTATGTTATTTACTTACTCCTAAGGATGGCGACCTTGGTGCACTTCTGTTAAAAGAGTGTAGTACTTAGTGAGTGGCTCAAGACTTGAATGGTCCTGATGAGTCTAAGTCTCTGGCCAGAGCACCTCCTATCCCGATTGGATAGATGCCTACCCCGTATGGGTAGATGCCTATCCCATATTGGATAGATGAAATCTTATGTCCCGTACGGATAAATGCCTAACTCGTATGGTTAGATGCTCATCCCAGATGGATGAATGCCTAATCCAAATGGATGGATGCCCACAGTATGTGATTGAATCAAACATAATGATTAAATTAAACACAAGAAAAAAAGAATGGTCAATTTTGTTGAGTTAATTATGGTGGGTTATTACACAACACATCTCTGACAACTCTCAAGCACATATTTTCACATTATCCCAACAATCTCCCCCTTTGGCATTAATGGAAACACATGATGTGAAAAATAATCAATGACAAAGAAATCAATTTGGTCACAACAATCTCCCCCTGAGATCATGTACATACAACTCTGTAGAATTTTTCACATGACTTCTCTCTCCTCCTTTGACATCAATGCTAAAGGCACATATTTGCAATGCATAACTCTTCTTCCTTTAGCTAGTCTGAATCATAAAAGCATGCTCTCTCCCCAAATCACAACATTGACTACTCCCCCTGAGTAGCAACCACCAAACACCAATTCGAATCACAAAATATCTTTGTGAAATTCACTAGACTGATGAAAATTAATGCATCTTAGTTCTCACTAGGAGGTGCAATCACCCCTAACTTCTCTCTAAGATACTCAAAGGTATCTTTAGGAAAAGTATTTGTAAAGATGTTTGTAATCTATTCTTTTGTAGATACATACTCAAATCTGACTTCCTTCTTATTTACCTTCTCTCCAAGAAAATGAAAATTTATTGATATATGCTTATTCTTAGAATGCAACACCAGATTCTTAGAAATATTACTATCACTTGAATTATCACAATATATAGCAATAGGCTCATCATATACAACTCAGATACCCTTCAACATCTTCTTCATCCACATCACTTCAGTACAATTTCTTGCAGCAATAATGTATTCTGCCTTCGCAGTAGATAAAGAAATGGCATTTTGCTTCTTACTCATCCATGAAACCAATCTTTTTCCCAAGAAAAATGCACCACCACTAGTACTCTTTTTGTCATCCACATCTCTCGCCCAATCAACAGTAGTAAAAACTCAAAATAAAGTCATCATCTTTAGGATACCATAGACCAAAATCAACCATCCCTTTCAAATATCTAAATATTATTTTAACAACAACAACATGAGATTCATTAGGATCAGCTTGAAATCTAGCAACAATACAGACTAAATTCATGATATCTTGTCTAGTATGAGTCAAACATAGTAATCCTCCACTCATAGATCTATATCTAGTCTGATTTGTCTTTGGATAATCATCATCATTAGTCAACTTACATTTGGTTACCATAGGAGTACCAACTGGTTTTGAATTTTCCAAACCAAACTTCTTCAATAAATCTCTCACATATTTGGATTGAGATACAAAAATGCCTTTATCTGTCTAAGTAATTTCCAATCCCAAAAAGAATTTCATCTATCCAATCATATACATCTCAAACTCAATCTACATTTCATTAGCAAACTTCTTGCACAAACTATCATTTCCACCAAAAACCATGTCATCAAAAAATACTTCAACAATAAAAATGCTATCACTATTAATCTTGAAGTATAAATCACTATTAACAATACCTTTATTGAATCCTAACTTCAACAAATACTCATCCAATCTTGCATACCAAAATCTCAAGGCTTGCTTCAGTCCATACAGTGCTTTCTTTAATCTATAAACCATATCTCCTTGATCTGTCAATTGAAATCCATCTTATTGCTCAATATATACCTATTCTTCTAATTCTCCATTAATGAATGTTGACTTGACATCCATCTAATAGAATTTGGTATCTTTGTAAGCAGCATAAGAAAGAAATAATGTTACAACTTCAATTCTTGCCATAAGGGCAGAAGTCTCTTCAAAATCAATTCCTTCCATCTGAGAAAATCCCTTACAAACAATTCTTTTTTTATTCCTAACAACTTCACCTTGCTCATTCAGTTTGTTTTGGAAGACCCATTTAGTTCCATTTACATTTTTATCCTTAGGTCTGGGAAGAAGAATCCATGTATTATTATTCTCAATCTAGTTCAATTCTTCTTCCATTGATTTCACCCAATGTTCATCTTTACATGCTTCATTAACATCCTTAGGTTCAATCTTTGAAATCAAGTGATACTCTTCAGCAACTCTTCTTCTAGTCTACACACCTTTATTCTTGTCACCTATGACCTGATTTTCTAAGTGATTTAATCTTACATACCTAGGAGTCTTAGGATTTTCTTGAATTTCAAACTCTTGTGTTCTGTCTTTAGCACTTGCACTAGTTCCTTCTCCTTGATTCTTTGGCTTCCCCAAATAATTTGCACTAAGTTATGGGTCTGCACTTGCTTTCCTCTATTTGACCTATCATTCTGATCATCTGAATCATATCCACAAGATCTGATCTGTCTCTCATTTCATCAACCTTCACATTGGCATTCTCAACTATTTTTTCTCAATCTCTTATTATAACACCGATATGTCTTGCTTTTAGTAGAATAGCCAAGAAAGATTCCTCCATCACATCCAGCATCAAAATTCATCCCTTTTGATATATAACAGTCAGAGCATGACCAAACCATAACTCATAAGGAGTCCTACCGGTATCACCTTTGATATGCACCTAGCGGTTAAGAGTGTATACAACAGTACTCAGCTTCTCTCTAATAGACATGTAGAACATTTCCTTCTAACATCATGGTTCTAGAAGTTTCTTGAATTATTCTACTCTCTCTTCACAAGTCCATTCTGCTGAGGAGTTATAGGTGTGGATAACTATCTCTTTACTCCCTACTCATCACAAAATGCATTGGGGTAAGTCCACAAAGATGGTGGTAAAAAAGGAGGGTATAAGTGGACACTTTTTTTTTTTCTGAAATCAGGTGAACCTGAACTTGGAGGCAAAATTTGAAAGTCATCCACTTAAGATATGAAGATAATCAAAGAATAAATATTGTAGTAATCTGAATCTAGTTTCCAAACTACTAAACTTTTTCAAAATTGGATAAGATTAAGGGGGTCAAATCCTTCACGCACAAAAAACTGACCCTGATTTGTTTTGAAAAACATAACATAGTGTCTGATGTGCACATCAAAAAAGTCATAGTTATATCTAGTATTTTGACAAATCCTTTGGAAAAAAGATATTTAAGAGTGAGCACTAGAAGATGTGTAATTTTTTGTTTAGTATTTTTTTTTAATGATTTTTCCAATCGAGCACATCCTGAAAATTAGGTACTTTTTCGTGCGCGAAGCATAAGTTGCACTAAACAAATCGAAAATACATTTTTTTTTAAAAATTGTAAAGAATCAAGTGCACTACAATAATATATAAAGTTTTTTAAATTTGGATAAGTATATCAAAAGCTATTCAAAAAATGGTGCACCTATGTCTGTGAGAACTATGAAGACACTGGTAAAAGAAATTCAATAATAATATGTTATTGTTGTTCAAATTGAAAAAAAATTATATGGCTAGAAAGCTCAGAAGATGGGTGAAAATATGCTGGAAATTTTAGAATTACCCACTTGATGAAGTGTAAACCTGATGATGACAAAGTCGATAAACCAAGCCAAGTTGATAAAATAAAACACATCAAAAGTGAGAGAAATGGAGGGAAATCAAACTTCCAAACAGTAGCTTTGTCATCCAGGCCTATATCCAAGCCTAAATAGTCAAAAGTGTGTACGGGGTACTACAAGTTTAAAAAGCACGTATGGGGTACTTATGGTGTAAGCAGCGCGTACGCGCTCATTTTTCTATAAATAGTGCATACGTGCTATTGTATAATATGATATTCTATATATAATATGTGTATATGCATATAATATATGTAATATATAATATGTGTATAATATGATATTGTATATATAATATGTGTGTATGCATATAATATATAATATATGTATATATATATAATATATCAAACATATATATACACATGTAAGTGTATTGTCTCCCCCTCTCAAACGCATACAAGGTACCTCTCTCTCTCTCTCTCTCTCTCTCTCCCCTTCTCTCTTCCTCCATATAATATGTGTATAATATGATATTGCATATATAATATGTGTGTATGCATATAATATATAATATATGTATATATATATATAATATATTAAACATATATATACACATGTAAGTGTATTGTCTCCCCCTCTCAAACGCATACAAGGTAACTCTCTCTCTCTCTCTCTCTCTCTCTCTCTCTCTCTCTCTCTCTCCTTCTCTCTTCCTCCATACCCCATCCCTCCCTCTCTCCCCTTATCCCTTCCTTCATACCCCATCCCTCTCTCTCTCACTCTCTCCCTTTCTCCCTTCCTCCATACCCCATCCCTCTTTCTCTTCTTCTCTTCTTCCC